>NC_086452.1:361394716-361571580 GCF_028390025.1 Pseudophryne corroboree
GGGGTATGGCCTCAAATAAAGGGCATGGCTTCACAGTGATGCCACAATTGTAAGCCACGCCTCCCTTGTCCATCACTGAAAGGGGCATGTCCCCTCTCCCTCAGTCACTCATAAATAGACGCTGTGCGCATGCCCTAAGCAGGGCAGCAAGTACAGGAGCCTCCCAACTGCCCGCTGCCCCCCCCCCCCCCCACCGCAGGACACTGTGGCCCGCGGGTGGGAGGGTCCCAAAAAAACAGAACTGTTGAATCAAAAATCGACCTTTTGCGAGAATATTGGGATTGAGTGTGACTCAGATTCGGGCCCAGAAACAGGACAGTTCAGGGTTTCAATACATATTCACTATTATATAAACTACCTGAATACCCGTGCTTCGCTACAGAATTTAAAGTATAATCACAAAGAGATGAAAAGCGCTGGTATTTAAGCAAATTTAATACTGCTTTTAAAAATGTTTACATATAAAACACAAAACTATGGGAATCTGTATTCTCTGTGTCTTATTTTAGTACAACGGGATATACCTGAAGTTAACTGGTTAGTTTAACACAGAAGATCAGCAATTAGACTTACAACATGACATGCTCCGCCCACCGCTGCCAATTTTTGTTAGGCCGCACCTCCGGACGGGCCTTCCCCGGATTGATGCTGTCAAAAGGCTGGTGCTGAGGTTAATAATCCGCCTCTTTATCTGCCCATCCCGCCTCTGATACTGCCCTGCTCAGTGCTGTAAATGCTGGTACGACAGGCCAAGCTCTGCCCGCTGTATGTTAAATATGTCAGGTTCACAGGAACAGGCTGACTCTATTCCAAAGGGCCCTAGGTCTCCTTGCTTAGCTTCTCGCTCTCCTTAGGGCTTCTCCTTTGAGGTAAAAAGGTAAAGATTTTTGCACAACACTTATGGTCACTGGGAGAGCTGTTTGTACCCTTTACACAGCAGATAAGCAGTCGCTGACTATCAAGCTTTCCTTTAGTGCAGTTAAGAGTCAAAATATCTATCTTTCCTTTCCTCCAATTGCTTTCTGAGAGGAAATAGGTTAGTTAAGTACTTATATCTGAAATATGGAACTGAAATGGCACTTGGACTGAAACGGCATCGGGAGTGTCACTATTCATTTCAGCGACGCCGAAAACTATGGATTTTTACATGTCACCCCCTTCCCACCCCCACCACTAGGGGTGCTTGGGGTGTCTTACCCCCAGTGTTTTTTTCCAGATTGTAAATCATATGTGTACCATGTTTGGTGTAAATTGCTTCAGGCATTCCAGAGTTATGCTGGAACACACACACACACACACACACACACACACACACACACACACACACACACACACACACACATCCATTTTTATATATATAGATAAGTCACATGAGAGTAATTATCAATTGTACTGTTAGAAATAAAAAAAAACATTTATAACAGTGGCTCAGGGGATATCCAATTAGCAGTGGTAATTTACCGCTGCTAATAGATTCGCCGGGGGCTATCCTATTAGCCCGAATCCCTAACGGATTCGCCAAGGGCTATCCTGTATGGCAGGGGTGGGGAACCTCCGGCCCACGGGCCGTATAAGACCCGCAAAGCTGTTTGTTCCGGCCTACCCGCTTGTGTTTCAGCGAGACACGTCGCCGCTCAGTCCGGTGGTAGCGTGTCTCAGCTGTCAGGGCAGGGAGGAGAGCGCAGCTATATGTCCGGTGGCAGTGGCGGGAAGGATCTCAAACCAGCCACCGGTTCATGAACGAATTAGAGCTAGCTGACCGGCAGCCAATCAGGAGCTGCCGCTGCCGGTCCACAAGCTCTGATTGGCTCACAATCCGGCGGATGGTTTGAGATCCTACACGCTGCCGCCCGACATAGCTGCACAATCCTCCCTGCCCTGACCCCCTGACAGCTGAGACACGCCACCGACGGACGGAGCAGCAGTGGTCAGCAGCACAGTGGGGTGTAGGGGAATGTGTAGGGGCATTTGTGTATCTGGCACTGTGGGGGCATTTGTGTATCTGGCACTGTGGGGGCATTTGTATATCTGGCACTGTGGGGGGCATCTGTATATCTGGTAGTGTGGGGGCATTTGTGTATCTGGCACTGTGGGGGCATTTGTGTATCTGGAACTGTGGGGGCAGTTGTGTATCTAGCACTGTGGGGGCATTTGTATATCTGGCACTGTGGGGGCGTTTGTGTATCTGGCACTGTGGCGGCATTTGTGTATCTGGCGCTGCACTGGCATATGTGAATCTGGCACTGCACTATTGGGGGCATATGTGTATCATGTCCCATTTTAATTGGCCACACCCATTTTTTGGTGCACGCGCATTCGGTGCACGCCCTCAGTACCTCTAAGGGGCATAACTACTGGGGGGCAGGGTCATTTTTAAGTTGATAATTTTTGTATGGCCCCCAAAGGATTTTATAAATATCCAAATGGCCCTTGGTAGTAAAAAGGTTCCCCACCCCTGCTGTACTATATACACATTTTTAGCTATTCTCCCAAAATGAATATTCCTGAAGTTCGGGCAGCTCTCCTAGACTCCCGAGAGAGTAGGCTAGTCTCTTGGATCTCTCCCAATCTCCCAGTGAATTGTGCTTGAATAGCTCACAGTGAATTGTTTAATTGTGGTTCTTCCCTTCACTGCACAATGTGCACATGGCACCTCCCACCTGGACCATCCCCTCCAGGATCTCTCTGAAGACCTCTTTAAAATATTTGCATACATATACACAGGGGCGAATTTAGGGGTCATGGCACCCCCTAGGCACTACAGTAATGACTGCCCACTCTGCCTTATTTTATTATTTTCATTGATTGACTATAAGCACTCATTTGCTGATTGGCAATTTAATATAACAATAAAAAAAAGCCATGAATTATGACATGTCGTTTTAGTTTTAATTATGTATACATAGTTACTAAGTTGGACAGCTTACCCAATTGCACTCCACCCAAGAAGCATTATGGTACAGTAGAGTGGAAATATTTTGCAGTTACTGGTAAATTTCGGTCTCACAGTACTAAACAAGCATCCAAGTGCTGCCCCCTGACAAGTGCTGCCCCTAGGCATGTGCCTCACGTGTCTAATGGGATATTCGCCACTGCATATACAAGGATCTTGGAAGAGAGGCCCAGCATAGGTTACCTGTTCTATGCGCTTTTGACTGAGCCCTTGGACTATAGTTTTAAAATGTTGATAGATGTATACATATTTATTGTATGACCTTAGTTAGGCTGTTAAATGACTATAGAAAATGTTTGGCAGTTGTCATTTCTAAAAATAATATTTCAAATGATATATATTATAAATGTCCTTATAATGTTTGGAAAATTGCTTCTGGGTGGCGGTTTGCAAATGCACAACTGACACTTATAGGTGCTTTCCATGTTGTCAGGCATATACAGTATTTTGCTTTTGTGCAGAATTGTATCTGCTGTATTTTAGTTGTATCTGCTGTATGTTAGTTGTATCTGCTGTATTTTAGTTGTATCTGCTGTACTTTAGTTGTATCTGCTGTATTTTAGAGGTTTTTGAACTTTTATTGATGCCAATAGTATTTTGAATGCAAAACAGTTGTTTATAAACATTTGCATAAGAATGTGCCATATGCCTAAAGCTACTCCTACCTCTCCGTATATGGGGGCAATTAAACTATATTTATCTGCAGATTTTTTGAGTATAAATTACACCCAATTTGTGACTGACTCTGCATCAGGTTTTTGTATGTAAATCCACTTTAAATGCATAACAGATTCATTTGTATTATGTATTGTATATATGCAATCACAGTATTAAAGTGGGGTGGTATTCAGTATGCCAGCTGTTGGGATCCCGGCGCTCAGTATACCAGTGCCGGAATCCCGACACCTGGCATACCGACAACTATTCTCCCTCTTGGTGGTCCACGACTTCCCTGGAGTGAGAATATACGCCCGCAAGGGGCTCATTTGCGATTGCCCAGCTGCCGGAATCCCAGCCGCCAGCATAACATACTACACCCCCAAGCAGAGGTATCCATTTTACATGGTTACCCAATAATGATGACATTTTAGCTTATCCATTAACTGGGAACCAGTACATCGGGCCTAATTCAAGGTTGATTGCAAACAACATTTTCCTCTAATGGGCAAAACCAGGGGCCTAATTCAGACCTGATCGTAGATGTGCTAAATTAAGAACCAGTCCGCCCTGCATGTCAGGCCCTACCCCACCTCCCCTCCTGCACAAGTACAAAAGCATTGCACAGCGATGATGCTTTTGTACTTTAGGAGTAGCTCCCTACCAGCGCAGCTGCTGCGCGCTGGTACAGAGCTACTCAACGCTGTGAGGGTTGCAGCGGCCGCGTGTGATGTCACGCAGCCGACGCGGCCCACCTCCCACACGGTCCAGGCACGCCTGCGTTGCCCGGACCGAGCCCCTAAAACGTCCGTCAGGGAATACTACTGCCACAAAGGGGTGTACTTAGTCTGCAACAATGTTTATGTAGATGGTATAGTATGTGTCAAAGTAACATCCACATGAATGTCAGGACCCATCTTTTCCCCAGCCACACACTTACCCAGCCGTCCACATGATGTAAAGGAAAATGTGATTCATCAGACCAGGTCACCTCCTTTCATTGCTCCAGGATCCAGTTCTGATTCAGTGCACATTGTAGGCGCTTTCAGTGGTGGACATGGGTCTGCATGGGCACTCTGACCGGTCTGCGACTATGCAGCCAGCCATGATGCACTGTGTGTTCTGACACCTTTCTATCATACCCAGCATTAACTTTTTCAGAAATTTGTGCTACAGTAGCTCTTCTGTGGGATAGGAGCAAATGGGCAAGCCTTCGCTCACGAAGCACATCAGTGAGTCTTGGGCACACATGACTCTGTCACCAGTTCACTGGTTGTCCTTCCTTGGACCTGTATTGATAGACACCAGGAACACCCCACAAGACCAGACTTTTGAAAATGCCCAATCATATAACCATCACAATTTAACCCTTGCCAAAGTCACTCAGATCCTTACTCTTGCCCTTTTTCCTGCTTCCAACACATCAACTTCAAGAACTGACTGTTCACTTGCTGCCTAATACACTTTGACAGGTGCCATTGTAATGAGATAATCCTTGGTATCCATTTCACCTGTCAGATGTATTAATGGTATGGTGGATGGGTGTGTGCCATTGAAGTGCCTTCATGTATGAAAATGTACAATGCTTTGGTACAGTAATATTTGGTAATATGTGCAGCTGTACAAGTAATGAGTTACCGTCTTATCTTTTTTATTATTATTATTATTATTATTATACAGAGTTGGGTGGGGTGGGCATGCACTAAACTGAACACAAGCCCACTGAATTCCTAAAACACCCCTGCATAGAAATGAAGTGTGTTTGTCAGGAGGTAGCTCTTAGGGATTGGGTACAGGATCCAGGTGCTTAGAATGCCGGCGGTCACATGACCAACAGCGGCATCCCGACACCTGGCGGGTAAGCATGCTAACCCTCTCCCGCCCTTTCCCTAACTCTCATTTTTCTGCTGCCTAACCCTCCATTCTTGCAGCTTAACCCAAACCTCCCTCCCTGCAGCCTAACCCTAACCTCCCTCCTTGCAGCTTAACCCCCCCAGTGCCTAGCCCTCACTCCCCCCCCCCCGCAGCCTAACCCTAATGCTCCCTTCTTGCAGCCTAACTCTAACATCTCTCCCCACAGCCTAACACTAACCTCTTCCCACAGCCTAACCCTCCCCCTAATGCCTAACCTTACCCTTCCCATCCCACCCCCACAGCCTTACCCTAACCCTCCCTTCTTGCAGTCTAACCTTTACCTCCATCCCCACAGCCTAACCATAACTCTCCCTCCCCGCATCATAACCCTACCCCTCCCCGGCATTCTTACGTTTGGTATGTTGACTGTTGAAATTCCGGCTTCGGGATTCTGATGGGTGCTGGGATTCTGACGCTGGTCTTGTGATGGCCAGCAAGTGTCAGGATGCCAACTAAATCTCGTCCTTTGTCAGGATTCCAATGCTGGTCTTCTGACCACTGGCATTCTAAGTACTGGGATGCCAACTACATCCTGCCCTTAGATATCCATGAAAAGTTAGTTGATATCACCTGCAGTACATTATTCCTGCTAGTGAAGCAACAGTGAACTGATTATTTGCCCTAATTCAGACCTGATCGATTATCGATTGACTGCGCATACGTGCAAATCATAGTGCGCACACACAAGGCCAAACTGCGAAAGAATCCAGCATCTTTTTTGATCGCTATGCATATGCAAGTTGATTGACAGGAACTGGCCGTTTGGAGGTGGTAACTGGCCGTTTTCTGGAAGTGTCAGGAAAAACGCAGGCGTTCCCATGTGTTATCAGGGAGGGTGTGTGACGTCAGCTCCGGCCCCGAACAGCCTGTTCTCATCGCACTGTAGGAGTAGGTCCTGGGCTGTGCACAGACTGGAAAAAATATTAGCAACATGAGTTGTGAATGGATTTGCAGCTGACCGGCGTTTGCATAGCTTTTCGTATGGTGTACGCAGACTTGCACGGGGCAGGTATTCAGTCTGTCAGGGCGGCGACTATCTGATCGCAAACCTCTGGTCTGAATCCCTTTCATGTAAAGTAGAGGTACAGTAGGATTTCCCTTTATTGGTCATTATTTGAGGCATATAAATGGGATGCGTTCAGGATCTTGGCAGTCGGTACCCAGACAGTGAGATGAGCGATAGCAGAATCTTTACTCAACCCATATAAACATATAAACTATGAGGCATCGCCTACATGGGACCATTCTAGAGAGCAATTTCAGCACATTAAGCAAGTAAAAATGTTGCTTGAGTATATGAAATATTATCTACCCCCAAAATCAGTGATTCCCTTTAGTTGAAGTGAATTTTTCTGACTGCCCTAACATTCCATCATCAAGATCATCTCTATACAAAGATCAACAGAGCACTTGCAGCACAAGGTAATCACTTGCTGCAGCAATTAGACCCTGGGGAGGAAATTTTAAGTGGAGAAATTAATTGCAACCAAACACAATAGTCACGCTAATCAGTGTTTTAAAATCACCTTTGTTGCTCATCTATGTAATCAGTGTGTACCAATAAATCATTTGCAATCAAGTGACTAAAATTCTCCTACAGTACAGGTGACTTCATTTTCCAGCAGGACTTGGCACCTGCCCACACTGCCAAAAGTACCAAAACCTGGTTCAATGACCGTGGGATTACTGTGCTGGATTGGCCAGCAAACTTACCTGACCTGAACCCCATGGAGAATCTATGGGGCATTGCCAAGAGAAAGATGATAGACATGAGACCAAACAATGCAGAAGAGCTGAAGGCCACTGTTGAAGCATCATGGTCTTCCATAACACTTCAGCAGTGCCACAGACTGATAGAATTCATGCCACGCCACATTGAAGCAGTAATTCATGCAAAAGGGGCCCAAACCAAGTACTGAGTACATATGCATGATTATACTTTTCAGAGGGCCGACATTTCTATATTTAAAATCCTTTTTTTATTGATTTTATGTAATATTCTAATTTTCTGAGATTTTGGATTTGGGGTTTTCTTAAGTTGTAAGCAGTGGTGCAAGTAGAAAAAATGTCTTGTAGGTACTCTGTGCTCGCGCCCAAAAAATGGGTGTGGCCAAATGCCACACGGGGCGTGGTCAATGAAAATGGGGATGTGATACCCATTTAGGGAAGGGGGGGGGCAGATACACATATGTCCCCAATAGTGCCAGATACACGTTGCCCCACATTGCCAGATACACATTGCCCGACAGTGCCAGATACAGAAATGCCCCCCATGCCAGATATGCCCCCAGTGCCAGATACAGAGATGCCCCCAGTGCCAGATATGCCCCAGTGCCAGATACAGAAATGCCCCCCATGCCAGATATGCCCCCAGTGCCAGATACAGAGATGCCCCCAGTGCCAGATGTGCCCTCAGTGCCAGATACAGAAATGCCCCCTTGTGCCAGATATGCCCCCAGATACAGAGATGTCCCCAGTGCCAGATACACATGTCCCCGCAGTGCCAGATATGCCCCCAGCGCCAGGTACACATGTCTTCACAGTGCTCCCCACCTTCCCATGCTGCTTACCGTGCTGCTGCTGTCCTGTGTGTTAGAGGGAGGAGAGCGCAGCGTGCACCTCTCCTGCCCCTCAGTCTCTGGTGGCGGTGCGGGTATTTACCTTCAATTAGGCGCTGATCCGAGAGCCAATCAAAGCTTGCGGTCTACGAGCTCTGATTGGCTCACGGGCCGGTGCCGAATTGAAGGTAGACACTGAGGGACAACAGTGGCGCGGTGACTAGCAGCGGAGGGAGGGAGCAGCGGAGCGGCGGCGTTGGGTACGCCGTACTCACCCGTACCCGCCCACTTGCACCGCTGGTTGTAAGCCGCAATCATCAAAATTATAACAAATAAAGGCTTGAAATATCTCACTTTGCATGTAATGAGTCTATATGATATATTATTTTCACCTTTTAAGTAGAGATGAGCGGGTTCGGTTTCTTTGAATCCGAACCCGCACGAACTTCACTTTTTTTTTCACGGGTCCGAGCGACTCGGATCTTCCCGCCTTGCTCGGTTAACCCGAGCGCGCCCGAACGTCATCATGACGCTGTCGGATTCTCGCGAGACTCGGATTCTATATAAGGAGCCGCGCGTCGCCGCCATTTTCACACGTGCATTGAGATTGATAGGGAGAGGACGTGGCTGGCGTCCTCTCCATTTAGATTAGATTTAGAAGAGAGAGAGAGAGAGAGATTGCTGTGATACTGTAGATTAGAAGAGAGTGCAGACAGAGTTTAGTGACTGACGACCACAGTGACCAGTGACCACCAGAGACAGTGCAGTTGTTTGTTTTATTTAATATATCCGTTCTCTGCCTGAAAAAAACGATACACAGTCACACAGTGACTCAGTCTGTGTGCACTGCTCAGCCCAGTGTGCTGCACATCAATGTATTGTATATAAAGCTTATAATTGTGGGGGAGACTGGGGAGCACTGCAGGTTGTTATAGCAGGAGCCAGGAGTACATGATAAATAATATTATATTAAAATTAAACAGTGCACACTTTTGCTGCAGGAGTGACACTGCCAGTGTGACTAGTGGTGACCAGTGCCTGACCACCAGTATATTAGTAGTATTGTATACTATCTCTTTATCAACCAGTCTATATTAGCAGCAGACACAGTACAGTGCGGTAGTTCACGGCTGTGGCTACCTCTGTGTCGGCACTCGGCAGGCAGTCCGTCCATCCATAATTGTATTATAATATATACCACCTAACCGTGGTTTTTTTTTCATTCTTTATACCGTCGTCATACTAGTTGTTACGAGTATACTACTATCTCTTTATCAACCAGTGTACAGTGCGGTAGTTCACGGCTGTGGCTACCTCTGTGTCGGCACTCGGCAGGCAGTCCGTCCAACCATAATTGTATTATATACCACCTAACCGTGGTTTTTTTTTCATTCTTTATACCGTCGTCATACTAGTTGTTACGAGTATACTACTATCTCTTTATCAACCAGTGTACAGTGCGGTAGTTCACGGCTGTGGCTACCTCTGTGTCGGCACTCGGCAGGCAGTCCGTCCATCCATAATTGTATTATAATATATACCACCTAACCGTGGTTTTTTTTTCATTCTTTATACCGTCGTCATACTAGTTGTTACGAGTATACTACTATCTCTTTATCAACCAGTGTACAGTGCGGTAGTTCACGGCTGTGGCTACCTCTGTGTCGGCACTCGGCAGGCAGTCCGTCCAACCATAATTGTATTATAATATATACCACCTAACCGTGGTTTTTTTTTCATTCTTTATACCGTCGTCATACTAGTTGTTACGAGTATACTACTATCTCTTTATCAACCAGTGTACAGTGCGGTAGTTCACGGCTGTGGCTACCTCTGTGTCGGCACTCGGCAGGCAGTCCGTCCATCCATAATTGTATTATAATATATACCACCTAACCGTGGTTTTTTTTTCATTCTTTATACCGTCGTCATACTAGTTGTTACGAGTATACTACTATCTCTTTATCAACCAGTGTACAGTGCGGTAGTTCACGGCTGTGGCTACCTCTGTGTCGGCACTCGGCAGGCAGTCCGTCCAACCATAATTGTATTATAATATATACCACCTAACCGTGGTTTTTTTTTCATTCTTTATACCGTCGTCATACTAGTTGTTACGAGTATACTACTATCTCTTTATCAACCAGTGTACAGTGCGGTAGTTCACGGCTGTGGCTACCTCTGTGTCGGCACTCGGCAGGCAGTCCGTCCAACCATAATTGTATTATATACCACCTAACCGTGGTTTTTTTTTCATTCTTTATACCGTCGTCATACTAGTTGTTACGAGTATACTACTATCTCTTTATCAACCAGTGTACAGTGCGGTAGTTCACGGCTGTGGCTACCTCTGTGTCGGCACTCGGCAGGCAGTCCGTCCAACCATAATTGTATTATAATATATACCACCTAACCGTGGTTTTTTTTTCATTCTTTATACCGTCGTCATACTAGTTGTTACGAGTATACTACTATCTCTTTATCAACCAGTGTACAGTGCGGTAGTTCACGGCTGTGGCTACCTCTGTGTCGGCACTCGGCAGGCAGTCCGTCCATCCATAATTGTATTATATACCACCTAACCGTGGTTTTTTTATACCACCTAACCGTGGCAGTCCGTCCATAATTGTATACTAGTATCCAATCCATCCATCTCCATTGTTTACATGAGGTGCCTTTTAGTTCTGCCTATAAAATATGGAGAACAAAAAAGTTGAGGTTCCAAAATTAGGGAAAGATCAAGATCCACTTCCACCTCGTGCTGAAGCTGCTGCCACTAGTCATGGCCGAGACGATGAAATGCCAGCAACGTCGTCTGCCAAGGCCGATGCCCAATGTCATAGTACAGAGCATGTCAAATCCAAAACACCAAATATCAGAAAAAAAAGGACTCCAAAACCTAAAATAAAATTGTCGGAGGAGAAGCGTAAACTTGCCAATATGCCATTTACCACACGGAGTGGCAAGGAACGGCTGAGGCCCTGGCCTATGTTCATGGCTAGTGGTTCAGCTTCACATGAGGATGGAAGCACTCAGCCTCTCGCTAGAAAACTGAAAAGACTCAAGCTGGCAAAAGCACCGCAAAGAACTGTGCGTTCTTTGAAATCCCAAATCCACAAGGAGAGTCCAATTGTGTCGGTTGCGATGCCTGACCTTCCCAACACTGGACGTGAAGAGCATGCGCCTTCCACCATTTGCACGCCCCCTGCAAGTGCTGGAAGGAGCACCCGCAGTCCAGTTCCTGATAGTCAGATTGAAGATGTCAGTGTTGAAGTACACCAGGATGAGGAGGATATGGGTGTTGCTGGCGCTGGGGAGGAAATTGACCAGGAGGATTCTGATGGTGAGGTGGTTTGTTTAAGTCAGGCACCCGGGGAGACACCTGTTGTCCGTGGGAGGAATATGGCCGTTGACATGCCAGGTGAAAATACCAAAAAAATCAGCTCTTCGGTGTGGAGGTATTTCACCAGAAATGCGGACAACAGGTGTCAAGCCGTGTGTTCCCTTTGTCAAGCTGTAATAAGTAGGGGTAAGGACGTTAACCACCTCGGAACATCCTCCCTTATACGTCACCTGCAGCGCATTCATAATAAGTCAGTGACAAGTTCAAAAACTTTGGGTGACAGCGGAAGCAGTCCACTGACCAGTAAATCCCTTCCTCTTGTAACCAAGCTCACGCAAACCACCCCACCAACTCCCTCAGTGTCAATTTCCTCCTTCCCCAGGAATGCCAATAGTCCTGCAGGCCATGTCACTGGCAAGTCTGACGAGTCCTCTCCTGCCTGGGATTCCTCCGATGCATCCTTGCGTGTAACGCCTACTGCTGCTGGCGCTGCTGTTGTTGCCGCTGGGAGTCGATGGTCATCCCAGAGGGGAAGTCGTAAGCCCACTTGTACTACTTCCAGTAAGCAATTGACTGTTCAACAGTCCTTTGCGAGGAAGATGAAATATCACAGCAGTCATCCTACTGCAAAGCGGATAACTGAGTCCTTGACAACTATGTTGGTGTTAGACGTGCGTCCGGTATCCGCCGTTAGTTCACAGGGAACTAGACAATTTATTGAGGCAGTGTGCCCCCGTTACCAAATACCATCTAGGTTCCACTTCTCTAGGCAGGCGATACCGAGAATGTACACGGACGTCAGAAAAAGACTCACCAGTGTCCTAAAAAATGCAGTTGTACCCAATGTCCACTTAACCACGGACATGTGGACAAGTGGAGCAGGGCAGGGTCAGGACTATATGACTGTGACAGCCCACTGGGTAGATGTATGGACTCCCGCCGCAAGAACAGCAGCGGCGGCACCAGTAGCAGCATCTCGCAAACGCCAACTCTTTCCTAGGCAGGCTACGCTTTGTATCACCGCTTTCCAGAATACGCACACAGCTGAAAACCTCTTACGGCAACTGAGGAAGATCATCGCGGAATGGCTTACCCCAATTGGACTCTCCTGTGGATTTGTGGCATCGGACAACGCCAGCAATATTGTGTGTGCATTAAATATGGGCAAATTCCAGCACGTCCCATGTTTTGCACATACCTTGAATTTGGTGGTGCAGAATTTTTTAAAAAACGACAGGGGCGTGCAAGAGATGCTGTCGGTGGCCAGAAAAATTGCGGGACACTTTCGGCGTACAGGCACCACGTACAGAAGACTGGAGCACCACCAAAAACTACTGAACCTGCCCTGCCATCATCTGAAGCAAGAAGTGGTAACGAGGTGGAATTCAACCCTCTATATGCTTCAGAGGTTGGAGGAGCAGCAAAAGGCCATTCAAGCCTATACAATTGAGCACGATATAGGAGATGGAATGCACCTGTCTCAAGTGCAGTGGAGAATGATTTCAACGTTGTGCAAGGTTCTGATGCCCTTTGAACTTGCCACACGTGAAGTCAGTTCAGACACTGCCAGCCTGAGTCAGGTCATTCCCCTCATCAGGCTTTTGCAGAAGAAGCTGGAGGCATTGAAGAAGGAGCTAAAAGGGAGCGATTCCGCTAGGCATGTGGGACTTGTGGATGCAGCCCTTAATTCGCTTAACAAGGATTCACGGGTGGTCAATCTGTTGAAATCAGAGCACTACATTTTGGCCACCGTGCTCGATCCTAGATTTAAAGCCTACCTTGGATCTCTCTTTCCGGCAGACACAGGTCTGCTGGGGTTGAAAGACCTGCTGGTGACAAAATTGTCAAGTCAAGCGGAACGCGACCTGTCAACATCTCCTCCTTCACATTCTCCCGCAACTGGGGGTGCGAGGAAAAGGCTCAGAATTCCGAGCCCACCCGCTGGCGGTGATGCAGGGCAGTCTGGAGCGACTGCTGATGCTGACATCTGGTCCGGACTGAAGGACCTGACAACGATTACGGACATGTCGTCTACTGTCACTGCATATGATTCTCTCAACATTGATAGAATGGTGGAGGATTATATGAGTGACCGCATCCAAGTAGGCACGTCACACAGTCCGTACTTATACTGGCAGGAAAAAGAGGCAATTTGGAGGCCCTTGCACAAACTGGCTTTATTCTACCTAAGTTGCCCTCCCACAAGTGTGTACTCCGAAAGAGTGTTTAGTGCCGCCGCTCACCTTGTCAGCAATCGGCGTACGAGGTTACATCCAGAAAATGTGGAGAAGATGATGTTCATTAAAATGAATTATAATCAATTCCTCCGCGGAGACATTGACCAGCAGCAATTGCCTCCACAAAGTACACAGGGAGCTGAGATGGTGGATTCCAGTGGGGACGAATTGATAATCTGTGAGGAGGGGGATGTACACGGTGATATATCGGAGGGTGAAGATGAGGTGGACATCTTGCCTCTGTAGAGCCAGTTTGTGCAAGGAGAGATTAATTGCTTCTTTTTTGGGGGGGGTCCAAACCAACCCGTCATATCAGTCACAGTCGTGTGGCAGACCCTGTCACTGAAATGATGGGTTGGTTAAAGTGTGCATGTCCTGTTTTGTTTATACAACATAAGGGTGGGTGGGAGGGCCCAAGGATAATTCCATCTTGCACCTCTTTTTTCTTTTCTTTTTCTTTGCATCATGTGCTGATTGGGGAGGGTTTTTTGGAAGGGACATCCTGCGTGACACTGCAGTGCCACTCCTAGATGGGCCCGGTGTTTGTGTCGGCCACTAGGGTCGCTAATCTTACTCACACAGCTACCTCATTGCGCCTCTTTTTTTCTTTGCGTCATGTGCTGTTTGGGGAGGGTTTTTTGGAAGGGACATCCTGCGTGACACTGCAGTGCCACTCCTAGATGTGCCCGGTGTTTGTGTCGGCCACTAGGGTCGCTAATCTTACTCACACAGCTACCTCATTGCGCCTCTTTTTTTCTTTGCGTCATGTGCTGTTTGGGGAGGGTTTTTTGGAAGGGACATCCTGCATGACACTGCAGTGCCACTCCTAGATGTGCCCGGTGTTTGTGTCGGCCACTAGGGTCGCTAATCTTACTCACACAGTCAGCTACCTCATTGCGCCTCTTTTTTTCTTTGCGTCATGTGCTGTTTGGGGAGGGTTTTTTGGAAGGGCCATCCTGCGTGACACTGCAGTGCCACTCCTAGATGGGCCCGGTGTTTGTGTCGGCCACTAGGGTCGCTAATCTTACTCACACAGCTACCTCATTGCGCCTCTTTTTTTCTTTGCGTCATGTGCTGTTTGGGGAGGGTTTTTTGGAAGGGACATCCTGCGTGACACTGCAGTGCCACTCCTAGATGGGCCCGGTGTTTGTGTCGGCCACTAGGGTCGCTTATCTTACTCACACAGCGACCTCGGTGCAAATTTTAGGACTAAAAATAATATTGTGAGGTGTGAGGTATTCAGAATAGACTGAAAATGAGTGTAAATTATGGTTTTTGAGGTTAATAATACTTTGGGATCAAAATGACCCCCAAATTCTATGATTTAAGCTGTTTTTTAGTGTTTTTGGAAAAAAACACCCGAATCCAAAACACACCCGAATCCGACAAAAATAATTCGGTGAGGTTTTGCCAAAACGCGTTCGAACCCAAAACACGGCCGCGGAACCGAACCCAAAACCAAAACACAAAACCCGAAAAATTTCAGGCGCTCATCTCTACTTTTAAGTAGAATTACTGAAATAAATGAACTTTTGCACGTTATTCTAATTTTCTGAGTTTCGCCTGTATGTACCGCAGTCCTGATGTTATATATTTATTACTGTATATGCATTTTATAATATGAGGTTATGTTTAAAAATATAAGCATAACAATACAGTGATAAAATAAATTCTAATAACTATAATGAAGTTGAATATTTTGTTAGACAACAGTATTCGGTCATCAGATTTGAGCTGTCTGTATAAAATCACATAGTGCTAGTTTGTTTAAACTACAAAAACAATAAAGCAATAAACCAGTGCCTACACTCCGCAGACTGCAGCATACTGTAAATAGTCCGTATAAATAAGCACTAAAGCTGTGTACACACAGAACTTTTATTGGCGTACATACATGGGAGAATGAACAAAAAGCCTTGGTACATAGGCACTCTGTAAAGTGAGTCGATGGGCTACATTGTAGTAAATATTGTTACAGACTACACATAGGTTGCCTCTGGTTTATGTAGATGACAGATGTACTTTAAATTACGCTAATATAGAAACATTTACTACACTGAGGTGTAAACACTACTTAGTCTTCTGTGAAATGCAAGCTACATACATGTTCGAGTCAGGGCCGGTGCAAGATCTCTCTGTACCCTAGGCAATATATATATGTGTGTGTATATATATATATGTGTGTGTAGATAGATAGATAGATAGATAGATAGATATACTGTATATGGGGTCTGGGGATATTTAATTGGGGTTGGGTTTGGGATGCCGACCAACTTAAGCCAGCGCCAGGTCTCCCAGCCCCGACCCTTGTTTACAAATGCAAACCACCCATCGGGCTATAAGATCTATACTGTCTGCAGACCCCAAAACCCCCATGGGTACTTACCTTAAGCTGTTTTCTTGTTTACCCTCAGCATTGGCAGTATGCCCCTCTGAGAATGACAGCAGGATTACAGCGACGCTGCTGGGTCCAGACATGCAGTCAGGGGCTGCTTGCTGCTGGAGATCCGGGTTCCAGAGGTCTAGAGGAGGCGCATCAGGGCTATGAGGAGTGGCTGTGTGGTAGAGATGAGCGGGTTCGGTTCCTCGGAAACCGAACCCGCCCGAACTTCAGTTTTTTTTACACGGGTCCGAGCGACTCGGATCTTCCCGCCTTGCTCGGTTAACCCGAGCGCGCCCGAACGTCATCATCCCGCTGTCGGATTCTCGCGAGGCTCGGATTCTATCGCGAGACTCGGATTCTATATAAGGAGCCGCGCGTCGCCGCCATTTTCACACGTGCATTGAGATTGATAGGGAGAGGACGTGGCTGGCGTCCTCTCCGTTTATAGAGAGTGAGACTACTAGAGTAGAGAGAGACACAGTATTATTTACTTTAGTAATTTTGGGGAGCATTAGGAGGAGTACTACTACTTGCTGAAGTGATAGTGTGACTGTATATCTGACTTGTGGGGGAGACAGTGGGGAGCAGTTAGAGTCTGAGAGCAGGAGTACATATTTTAACGTACAGTGCACACTTTTGCTGGCACTCTGCTGCCAGAGTGCCACACTGCCATTGTGACCACACTGACCACCAGTATATATTGTGATTGTCTGCTTAGGAGTACTACTTGCAAGTTGCTGATAGTGTGACCAGTGACCTGACCACCAGTTTAATTAATCACCACCAGTTTAATATATATATATATATATATATATATATATATAAAATTGTATATAATATATATATAATTGTATATGTATACCACCTACCCGTGTTGTTTTTTTTTTTTTTTTTTTTTCTTCTTGATACATACTACTATAGTAGCTTACTGTAGCAGTCTGCGGTGCTGCTGAGCTGACAGTGTCCAGCAGGTCCGTCATCAGTCATTACATAATAAATATATATACCTGTCCGGCTGCAGTACTAGTGATATTATATATATATATATATTAATTTCATCTCATTATCATCCAGTCTATATTAGCAGCAGACACAGTACGGTAGTCCACGGCTGTAGCTACCTCTGTGTCGGCAGTCGCTGGTCCATCCATAATTGTATACCACCTACCCGTGGGTTTTTTTTTCTCTTTCTTCTTGATACATACTACTATAGTAGCTTACTGTAGCAGTCTGCGGTGCTGCTGAGCTGACAGTGTCCAGGTGTGTAGCGTCACAACGTCCACGGTGTGTAGCGTTGGGCGTGGCTACACACCGTGGACGTTGTGACGTCAGCTGCTGGAACCAGAGCCGGTGCAGTGTTATCAGCGAGACTGAGCAGAGCAGAGCCCTGACGGTTTTTAACATATGTTATATTTGACTTCTGAAACTGAAATGTACGTTGCTACTACACTTTATTTATAAAGATATTACATTTTAAACTTACCAGTGCGCTCTCCTATTTTCTTAGCAACAATACCCTTCTGCTCCTTTGGCTTGGAGTTGGATGTAGCTGCACATGGAGGAGTTTTAAAAACAGGAATCAACTCTGGAGACAATTGGACTGTTTGCGCAGAGACTGAGTATCTTAATATATATATATATATTAATTTCATCTCATTATCATCCAGTCTATATTAGCAGCAGACACAGTACGGTAGTCCACGGCTGTAGCTACCTCTGTGTCGGCAGTCGCTGGTCCATCCATAATTGTATACCACCTACCCGTGGTTTTTTTTTTTCTCTTTCTTCTTGATACATACTACTATAGTAGCTTACTGTAGCAGTCTGCGGTGCTGCTGAGCTGACAGTGTCCAGCAGGTCCGTCATCAGTCATTACATAATAAATATATATACCTGTCCGGCTGCAGTACTAGTGATATTATATATATATATATATATATATATATATATTAATTTCATCTCATTATCATCCAGTCTATATTAGCAGCAGACACAGTACAGTAGTCCACGGCTGTAGCTACCTCTGTGTCGGCAGTCGCTGGTCCATCCATAATTGTATACCACCTACCCGTGGTTTTTTTTTCTCTTTCTTCTTGATACATATTACTATAGTAGCTTACTGTAGCAGTCTGCGGTGCTGCTGAGCTGACAGTGTCCAGCAGGTCCGTCATCAGTCATTACATAATAAATATATATACCTGTCCGGCTGCAGTACTAGTGATATTATATATATATATATATATATTAATTTCATCTCATTATCATCCAGTCTATATTAGCAGCAGACACAGTATGGTAGTCCACGGCTGTAGCTACCTCTGTGTCGGCAGTCGCTGGTCCATCCATAATTGTATACCACCTACCCATGGGTTTTTTTTCTTCTCTTTCTTCTTGATACATACTACTATAGTAGCTTACTGTAGCAGTCTGCGGTGCTGCTGAGCTGACAGTGTCCAGCAGGTCCGTCATCAGTCATTACATAATAAATATATATACCTGTCCGGCTGCAGTACTAGTGATATTATATATATATATATATATATTAATTTCATCTCATTATCATCCAGTCTATATTAGCAGCAGACACAGTACGGTAGTCCACGGCTGTAGCTACCTCTGTGTCGGCAGTCGCTGGTCCATCCATAATTGTATACCACCTACCCGTGGTTTTTTTTTTCTCTTTCTTCTTGATACATACTACTATAGTAGCTTACTGTAGCAGTCTGCGGTGCTGCTGAGCTGACAGTGTCCAGCAGGTCCGTCATCAGTCATTACATAATAAATATATATACCTGTCCGGCTGCAGTACTAGTGATATTATATATATATATTAATTTCATCTCATTATCATCCAGTCTATATTAGCAGCAGACACAGTACGGTAGTCCACGGCTGTAGCTACCTCTGTGTCGGCAGTCGCTGGTCCATCCATAATTGTATATCACCTACCCGTGGTTTTTTTTTTTCTCTTTCTTCTTGATACATACTACTATAGTAGCTTACTGTAGCAGTCTGCGGTGCTGCTGAGCTGACAGTGTCCAGCAGGTCCGTCATCAGTCATTACATAATAAATATATATACCTGTCCGGCTGCAGTACTAGTGATATTATATATATATATATATATATTAATTTCATCTCATTATCATCCAGTCTATATTAGCATCAGACACAGTACAGTAGTCCACGGCTGTAGCTACCTCTGTGTCGGCAGTCGCTGGTCCATCCATAAGTATACTAGTATCCATCCATCTCCATTGTTTACCTGAGGTGCCTTTTAGTTGTGCCTATTAAAATATGGAGAACAAAAATGTTGAGGTTCCAAAATTAGGGAAAGATCAAGATCCACTTCCACCTCGTGCTGAAGCTGCTGCCACTAGTCATGGCCGAGACGATGAAATGCCAGCAACGTCGTCTGCCAAGGCCGATGCCCAATGTCATAGTACAGAGCATGTAAAATCCAAAACACCAAATATCAGTAAAAAAAGGACTCCAAAATCTAAAATAAAATTGTCGGAGGAGAAGCGTAAACTTGCCAATATGCCATTTACCACACGGAGTGGCAAGGAACGGCTGAGGCCCTGGCCTATGTTCATGGCTAGTGGTTCAGCTTCACATGAGGATGGAAGCACTCAGCCTCTCGCTAGAAAAATGAAAAGACTCAAGCTGGCAAAAGCACCGCAAAGAACTGTGCGTTCTTCCAAATCCCAAATCCACAAGGAGAGTCCAATTGTGTCGGTTGCGATGCCT
Organism: Pseudophryne corroboree; assembly: GCF_028390025.1. Classification (NCBI taxonomy): domain Eukaryota; kingdom Metazoa; phylum Chordata; class Amphibia; order Anura; family Myobatrachidae; genus Pseudophryne; species Pseudophryne corroboree. The sequence goes on from NC_086452.1 coordinate 361,414,511, forward strand.
GACCTTCCCAACACTGGACGTGAAGAGCATGCGCCTTCCACCATTTGCACGCCCCCTGCAAGTGCTGGAAGGAGCACCCGCAGTCCAGTTCCTGATAGTCAGATTGAAGATGTCAGTGTTGAAGTACACCAGGATGAGGAGGATATGGGTGTTGCTGGCGCTGGGGAGGAAATTGACAAGGAGGATTCTGATGGTGAGGTGGTTTGTTTAAGTCAGGCACCCGGGGAGACACCTGTTGTCCGTGGGAGGAATAGGGCCGTTGACATGCCTGGTGAAAATACCAAAAAAATCAGCTCTTTGGTGTGGAAGTATTTCAACAGAAATGCGGACAACATTTGTCAAGCCGTGTGTTGCCTTTGTCAAGCTGTAATAAGTAGGGGTAAGGACGTTAACCACCTCGGAACATCCTCCCTTATACGTCACCTGCAGCGCATTCATAATAAGTCAGTGACAAGTTCAAAAACTTTGGGCGACAGCGGAAGCAGTCCACTGACCAGTAAATCCCTTCCTCTTGTAACCAAGCTCACGCAAACCACCCCACCAACTTTCTCAGTGTCAATTTCCTCCTTCCCCAGGAATGCCAATAGTCCTGCAGGCCATGTCACTGGCAATTCTGACGAGTCCTCTCCTGCCTGGGATTCCTCCGATGCATCCTTGCGTGTAACGCCTACTGCTGCTGGCGCTGCTGTTGTTGCTGCTGGGAGTCGATGGTCATCCCAGAGGGGAAGTCGTAAGCCCACTTTTACTACTTCCACCAAGCAATTGACTGTCCAACAGTCCTTTGCGAGGAAGATGAAATATCACAGCAGTCATCCTGTTGCAAAGCGGATAACTGAGGCCTTGACAACTATGTTGGTGTTAGACGTGCGTCCGGTATCCGCCGTTAGTTCACAGGGAACTAGACAATTTCTTGAGGTAGTGTGCCCCCGTTACCAAATACCATCTAGGTTCCACTTCTCTAGGCAGGCGATACCGAGAATGTACACGGACGTCAGAAAAAGACTCACCAGTGTCCTAAAAAATGCAGTTGTACCCAATGTCCACTTAACCACGGACATGTGGACAAGTGGAGCAGGGCAGGGTCAGGACTATATGACTGTGACAGCCCACTGGGTAGATGTATGGACTCCCGCCGCAAGAACAGCAGCGGCGGCACCAGTAGCAGCATCTCGCAAACGCCAACTCTTTCCTAGGCAGGCTACGCTTTGTATCACCGGTTTCCAGAATACGCACACAGCTGAAAACCTCTTACGGCAACTGAGGAAGATCATCGCGGAATGGCTTACCCCAATTGGACTCTCCTGTGGATTTGTGGCATCGGACAACGCCAGCAATATTGTGTGTGCATTAAATATGGGCAAATTCCAGCACGTCCCATGTTTTGCACATACCTTGAATTTGGTGGTGCAGAATTTTTTAAAAAACGACAGGGGCGTGCAAGAGATGCTGTCGGTGGCCAGAAGAATTGCGGGACACTTTCGGCGTACAGGCACCACGTACAGAAGACTGGAGCACCACCAAAAACGCCTGAACCTGCCCTGCCATCATCTGAAGCAAGAAGTGGTAACGAGGTGGAATTCAACCCTCTATATGCTTCAGAGGTTGGAGGAGCAGCAAAAGGCCATTCAAGCCTATACAATTGAGCACGATATAGGAGGTGGAATGTACCTGTCTCAAGCGCAGTGGAGAATGATTTCAACGTTGTGCAAGGTTCTGCAACCTTTTGAACTTGCCACACGTGAAGTCAGTTCAGACACTGCCAGCCTGAGTCAGGTCATTCCCCTCATCAGGCTTTTGCAGAAGAAGCTGGAGGCATTGAAGGAGGAGCTAAAAGGGAGCGATTCCGCTAGGCATGTGGGACTTGTGGATGGAGCCCTTAATTCGCTTAACAAGGATTCACGGGTGGTCAATCTGTTGAAATCAGAGCACTACATTTTGGCCACCGTGCTCGATCCTAGATTTAAAACCTACCTTGGATCTCTCTTTCCGGCAGACACAAGTCTGCTGGGGTTCAAAGACCTGCTGGTGACAAAATTGTCAAGTCAAGCGGAACGCGACCTGTCAACATCTCCTCCTTCACATTCTCCCGCAACTGGGGGTGCGAGGAAAAGGCTCAGAATTCCGAGCCCACCCGCTGGCGGTGATGCAGGGCAGTCTGGAGCGACTGCTGATGCTGACATCTGGTCCGGACTGAAGGACCTGACAACGATTACGGACATGTCGTCTACTGTCACTGCATATGATTCTCTCACCATTGAAAGAATGGTGGAGGATTATATGAGTGACCGCATCCAAGTAGGCACGTCAGACAGTCCGTACTTATACTGGCAGGAAAAAGAGGCAATTTGGAGGCCCTTGCACAAACTGGCTTTATTCTACCTAAGTTGCCCTCCCACAAGTATGTACTCCGAAAGAGTGTTTAGTGCCGCCGCTCACTTTGTCAGCAATCGGCGTACGAGGTTACTTCCAGAAAATGTGGAGAAGATGATGTTCATTAAAATGAATTATAATCAATTCCTCCGTGGAGACATTGACCAGCAGCAATTGCCTCCACAAAGTACACAGGGAGCTGAGATGGTGGATTCCAGTGGGGACGAATTGATAATCTGTGAGGAGCGGGATGTACACGGTGATATATCGGAGGATGATGATGAGGTGGACATCTTGCCTCTGTAGAGCCAGTTTGTGCAAGGAGAGATTAATTGCTTCTTTTTCGGTGGGGGTCCAAACCAACCCGTCATTTCAGTCACAGTCGTGTGGCAGACCCTGTCACTGAAATGATGGGTTGGTTAAAGTGTGCATGTCCTGTTTATACAACATAAGGGTGGGTGGGAGGGCCCAAGGACAATTCCATCTTGCACCTCTTTTTTCTTTCATTTTTATTTGCGTCATGTGCTGTTTGGGGAGTGTTTTTTGGAAGGGCCATCCTGCGTGACACTGCAGTGCCACTCCTAGATGGGCCAGGTGTTTGTGTCGGCCACTAGGGTCGCTTAGCTTACTCACACAGCTACCTCATTGCGCCTCTTTTTTTCTTCTTTGCGTCATGTGCTGTTTGGGGAGTGTTTTTTGGAAGGGCCATCCTGCGTGACACTGCAGTGCCACTCCTAGATGGGCCAGGTGTTTGTGTCAGCCACTAGGGTCGCTTAGCTTACTCACACAGCTACCTCATTGCGCTTCTTTTTTTCTTCTTTGCGTCATGTGCTGTTTGGGGAGTGTTTTTTGGAAGGGCCATCCTGCGTGACACTGCAGTGCCACTCCTAGATGGGCCAGGTGTTTGTGTCGGCCACTAGGGTCGCTTAGCTTACTCACACAGCTACCTCATTGCGCCTCTTTTTTTCTTCTTTGCGTCATGTGCTGTTTGGGGAGTGTTTTTTGGAAGGGCCATCCTGCGTGACACTGCAGTGCCACTCCTAGATGGGCCAGGTGTTTGTGTCGGCCACTAGGGTCGCTTATCTTACTCACACAGCTACCTCATTGCGCCTCTTTTTTTCTTCTTTGCGTCATGTGCTGTTTGGGGAGTGTTTTTTGGAAGGGCCATCCTGCGTGACACTGCAGTGCCACTCCTAGATGGGCCAGGTGTTTGTGTCGGCCACTAGGGTCGCTTATCTTACTCACACAGCTACCTCATTGCGCCTCTTTTTTTCTTCTTTGCGTCATGTGCTGTTTGGGGAGTGTTTTTTGGAAGGGCCATCCTGCGTGACACTGCAGTGCCACTCCTAGATGGGCCAGGTGTTTGTGTCGGCCACTAGGGTCGCTTAGCTTACTCACACAGCTACCTCATTGCGCCTCTTTTTTTCTTCTTTGCGTCATGTGCTGTTTGGGGAGTGTTTTTTGGAAGGGCCATCCTGCGTGACACTGCAGTGCCACTCCTAGATGGGCCAGGTGTTTGTGTCGGCCACTAGGGTCGCTTATCTTACTCACACAGCTACCTCATTGCGCCTCTTTTTTCTTCTTTGCGTCATGTGCTGTTTGGGGAGTGTTTTTTGGAAGGGCCATCCTGCGTGACACTGCAGTGCCACTCCTAGATGGGCCAGGTGTTTGTGTCGGCCACTAGGGTCGCTTAGCTTACTCACACAGCTACCTCATTGCGCCTCTTTTTTTCTTCTTTGCGTCATGTGCTGTTTGGGGAGTGTTTTTTGGAAGGGCCATCCTGCGTGACACTGCAGTGCCACTCCTAGATGGGCCAGGTGTTTGTGTCGGCCACTAGGGTCGCTTATCTTACTCACACAGCTACCTCATTGCGCCTCTTTTTTTCTTCTTTGCGTCATGTGCTTTTTGGGGAGTGTTTTTTGGAAGGGCCATCCTGCGTGACACTGCAGTGCCACTCCTAGATGGGCCAGGTGTTTGTGTCGGCCACTAGGGTCGCTTAGCTTACTCACACAGCTACCTCATTGCGCTTCTTTTTTTCTTCTTTGCGTCATGTGCTGTTTGGGGAGTGTTTTTTGGAAGGGCCATCCTGCGTGACACTGCAGTGCCACTCCTAGATGGGCCAGGTGTTTGTGTCGGCCACTAGGGTCGCTTAGCTTAGTCATCCAGCGACCTCGGTGCAAATTTTAGGACTAAAAATAATATTGTGAGGTGTGAGGTATTCAGAATAGACTGAAAATGAGTGGAAATTATGGTTTTTGAGGTTAATAATACTTTGGGATCAAAATGACCCCCAAATTCTATGATTTAAGCTGTTTTTTAGGGTTTTTTGAAAAAAACACCCGAATCCAAAACACACCCGAATCCGACAAAAAAAATTTGGTGAGGTTTTGCCAAAACGCGGTCGAACCCAAAACACGGCCGCGGAACCGAACCCAAAACCAAAACACAAAACCCGAAAAATTTCAAGTGCACATCTCTACTGTGTGGGCGCCCCTCGGGAGTCATAGATACATCTGCCTCTTATGTGCCTTCACATGACTTGATGTTACATGTGTCGGCATGAAGAATGCGCTAAGCCACTATGTGGTACAGCCTGATAGTGGCGGCTGCACCTGGTTAGACCGGCAGAAGCAGCCAACGCAGTGTAAAAGGAGGAGGCCGCATACAGTTTCAATTTTTTGCTAGATGAATTCAGTGGCGCCCTCCAGGGCCCGGCGCCCCCAGGCAGCTGCCTAATGGTAGAGCTGGTCCTGGTTAGAGTGATGCAGAAGTAAACCACTCTTCATTTACTGTAGGCTTCATATAGAGATGCTAGAGAGAAATGGAACAAAACACTCCGATGTATCGGATGTACAGTAGTTATGTGACCGACGGTCAGGAGACCGCCAGTCACAATACCTCCCCCTACATCCCGCACCCTCACAATCCTGACAGTCGACATAGCGACTAACAAGGACTATTTCCACTCGTGGGTAACCACAACACCAATAGAGTGGGAATAGAACTTGTGGCGAGAGCAGTGCCCGCCTTTTCCCCCCTCCTGCCAAGAAGCTAAATGCCAGGATCCCACCGTCGGTATGGTGACCGGCGGTCGGGACACGATGCCAACGTCTTGCAGTAGGATAAATCAAATCTTGGCAAGAGATAAAGGGCCTAATTCATGTCTGTATGCAATGCCGATGTTCACGCACACTCCAAGGTACTTTTGCGGTGCCACTCGTAGTGATATTTTTAAAGCAGAGTGATTGACAGGAAGGGACCATTTGAGGGCGGTACCGGGGGTGTGGTGACAAATATGTAGGTGTATCATGGCTGTTTTTGGGGCCTGTATCTGCTGTCAGCTGTAATCATGTCCGTAGAGAAACATGGAAACATGGCACCAGCATCACCACTGCCGCGTCCAGTCTGCTTAACCATATACTCACTCGATGAGTTAATGTTCTTCGTTATTGTGTTGATGCTGCCAGGGCCGGCTCCAGACACGTTCGACTGGAGCACTGCGCAGGGCGTTGGCTATTTAAGGGCGGCTGCCCATTTCTAATATGGTGCCGGCCGCCATCCAATCAGAGCTCGCGGATCGGCAGCGGCGGCTCCTGATTGGCTGCCGGCGCCATATTTGAGATGACTGGCGGCTGGGAACGGGGGGGGGGGGAGCTGCGCCGCGGACAAGACATCATGATCGCGGTGAGTGAGCCCGGGATTGAAGGCGGGACGGGATCCGGTTATCTGGCACTGGGGGCATTTATGTATCTTGCAGCACTGTGGGGTCTTTAGTGTATCCGGCAGCACTGTGGGGGCATTAGTGTATCTGGCAGCACTGTGGGGGCATATAATGTGTATCTGGCAGTACTGTGGGGGCATATAATGTGTATCTGGCAGTACTGTGGGGGCATATAATGTGTATCTGGCAGTACTGTGGGGGCATATAATGTGTATCTGGCAGTACTGTGGGGGCATATAATGTGTATCTGGCAGTACTGTGGGTGCATATAATGTGTATCTGGCAGCACTGTGGGGGCATATAATGTGTATCTGGCAGCACTGTGGGGGCATATAATGTGTATCTGGCAGCACTGTGGGGGCATTAGTGTATCTGGCAGCACTGTGGGGACATTAGTGTATCTGGCAGCACTGTGGGGGCATTAGTGTATCTGGCAGTACTGTGGGGGCATATAATGTGTATCTGGCAGCACTGTGGGGGCATATAATGTGTATCTGGCAGCACTGCTGGGGGCATTAGTGTAACTATTTGACTTTTCACCAATTCAGATGTTTCCTCTCATGTATCTGTGTGCCAGATGTACAAATATCAGCTAAAGTATTCATTATTGCTTTTGGGGTCCAGTCAATAATAACTGATTTTCTTTGTGTAGTTCCCCTGGGATTATGGGGTCTATTTACTAAGCCTTGGAGGGAGATAAAGTCGCTGCAGATAAAGTACTAGCCAATCAGCTCCTAACTGCTATGTCACATGCTGTGTTTGTAAAATAACAGTTAGGAGCCGACTGGCTGGTACTTTATCTCCAGCGACTTTTTCTCCATCCAAGGCTTAGTAAATAGACCCCTAAGTGTCATAAAATCCTTTATAATTTTTATTTGTGAAAATCTGTGGATAATATCAGCGTTATCCAGGGGTCTGGTATGATAAACCAGCAGATGGGATGCCTGCTCGCCACAGGTTCTATTCCCACCGAGTGGGAAGTACGGGCGGGTGTCTGAACGCCGGTATCCCTACTGCCGACATTTGACTGCATCCGTTATCCAGATACTGACTTTATCCAAGACAATTTTACTAGTACAAATACTTGTTCAGAATACAAATAAACTTTAGACCCAGACACGTGACATTGCTTAAGTTTTTGTGGGCTTCAATACCTGTGTCATTTGGTTGCCACAGTATAATCAATTATTACTTTCAGTTTGCAAAGTGTATTTATTTTATTTATTAACACAGACATTGCCATTGGACTTTAACAGTAATACAAAGTTTTCATCCTGTGGCGGTTACTCATCTTGGCTGTCATGTCTCCATCGCCAGCAGTGGGAGCCACTGTGAGGAGGGAGGAGGAGGGGGGGGGGGGGGGTTACCTGGGGCAGGCTTCCATTGCACATTAGTCTGAAAGATAGCAACCCTTGATTATTACATCAAATTAAGTAAGCAAGCCATGCTGTGTTGTTGTACTTACATTTCTTTCAGTCTTTCATTCTATTTATGTATATTTGTATATACTATTAATCAATATCTGCTTCTCTCCCACAATGGCCCTCATTCCGAGTTGTTCGCTCGCTAGCTGCTTTTAGCAGCCGTGCAAACGCTAAGCCGCCGTCCTCTGTGAGTGTATCTTAGCTTAGTAGAAGTGCAAACGAAAGGATCGCAGAGCGGCTACAAAATAGTTTTGTGCAGCCTCAGAGTAGCTCCAGACCTACTCCTAGCTTGCGATCACTGCAGACTATTTAGTTCCTGTTTTGACATCACAAACACGCCCAGCGCTCGGCCAGCCACGCCTACGTTTTGCCAGTCACGCCTGCGTCTTTATCTGGCACGCCTGCGTTTTTTCACTCACTCCCTGAAAACGGTCAGTTACCACCCAGAAACACCCACTTCCTGTCAATCACTCTGCGGTCAGCAGTGCGACTGAAAAGCGTTGCTAGACCTTGTGTGAAACTACATCGTTTGTTGTAATAGTACGACACGCGTGCGCATTGGGCCACATGCACATGCGCAGAACTGCCGTTTTTTTGCCTGATCGCTGCGCTGCGAACGAAAGCAGCTAGCGATCAACTCGTAATGACCACCAATGTCCAGAAAATACCTGCATTTTGGGGACTATTATCTAGTTACAATTGCCACTTGGATGAAGGGAAGGTCTTGCACTTGTTTTGTTAAGGTGCACACCTCTTAAGGCACTAGTGTGTGCGTATATATATATATGTGTATATATATATATATATATATATATATATATATATATAAAGTGGTAGCATTCTAAAAGCGCATGGGTTGCAGAAACATTTTTTGCATCGCTGGTGTTCCTTCAGCACAAGATTAATAAAACCAGACAAATAAATGAAATAAAAACTAGCAAACAATACTTTATAATAAAAGACTAACGCTGCTCATTAACTCTGTGGGGGAATTCAAGTGTGTTGCGCGCTGGTGGCCACTAGATGGCGCCCGACGGAGTAATTCAAGCGTTGCATCGTTCAGGTGTGCACAGCTCCCGGCACTGACAGTATTGTTATGTTGTTCTATTCTTTTGATTATCTTCAAGGTAAAAATAAGTAACAAGCAAATCGCATATATGTGTTTTTTTACACAAATGTCTCCTCTTTCTGCATGACAGGTAATTGCCATCGTCATGGACTATTTTACTGACCGGGAGGTGTTCAGAGATGTGCTGAATGCAGCAGACAGACGCAGAGTCCCCGTCTACATGATTCTGGGAGAGAGTGGAGTCAAGCATTTCCTGGAGATGTGCGAATTGATGCAGCTATCTGGCCATATGCTCCGGGTAACGTCAGGAGAGAAATCCCAGAACACACAGTAGACAGAAATGTGTCTGTTGTAGTTATTACATGTAGCCACGTAGTAGCGTGAACTAATAAGATGAGCAACACCATTCATTCTTAGAGGGTATTAACTAGCAACTTTCAGTCATACTGTAGCTACTAAGTAGTGAGGAACTAGTGTAAGCTAGACAGTGACTTATAGTTTCTCATTTCTCACAGATTTTTGCTAATTGGTAACCTTCAGTGTATCCATTATTTGGATTGTAAAAGATTTGGGCTTTTTGTGAAGCCTACGGTCATAAACATTAAGAGGTCATCATCATCCTCATTATTCTCTTTATAAGACACCACTAAATTGTACAGCGCCATACTGTGGTTCCTGCATGTCTGTGCATTGCCTTGTTTACATGAGCCAAGTTCTTCAATTTTCTATTCTGCACAGTAGCAGAACTTGGGAGTGGTGGGCCCAGGTGCAAAAATATAATCCCCCTTCTCCAACCCAATGCGAGTTCACAACATGCCACACAGCAGTGGGTGACAGGGAGAGGCAGAGGGTGACAGTGTAAGGCAGGGGGAGGCAGAGGGTGACAAGGGGAGGCAGTGGGTGACAGGGAGAGACAGTAGGTAACAGGGGTACAAGCACAATGCCCTTTGTGGTGTGGAGAACAGGGGACATGTACCTTGGTGGGAGCAGGACCACAGTGGCCTCTAAACTGTCTGGTACAGGGGCCCTCACCCCATGTGCATTTCTCAGTTTGGCACTCGGTCAGGCAGACTCTGACAGTGCCAGTTACATCAGTTTAATTCACAGACAGCAGTGAATCAGAAAACATGCACAGCTGACTGTTAATTAGAAGTAGTATGTGGCTGTGATCATCAGCACTGATAGGTGGCAGGACTCCTCTACCAGTCTGGCACACACAAGGTCAGCCCTGGCTACCTAAGTTAAGGTGCAGGTCCCTCAGGCAGTAGGGCCCACCCTGCTCTCTGCACTGTGCCATTCATCTGACATTGCCCAAAATGGTCTGTGGTAGGACCAGGGGATAACTCATTGCTCGTCTGGACGGCAGTTGACCCCTTAATCCTCAGGGGTCCTGGTGCACCTTCTGCACCAATGGTAGTGTGGCACCCCACCAAATGAACCTTCTCCTCTTGTACATTTTTAATATTTATACTGTATGTATATATATATATATATATATATATATATATATTGCACCTGATCTATTGTAACAGTATATATAGATATAAACGCGTAAGATGCCCTGTATATTATGCCCCTTATACATTGGTGACAGTGGGGTATGTCGTCAGCCATCCTGGGGCCACAACATGCATTGGTGTCAGTGTATAATATGGGACTAAGGGGTACATTTACTAAGCAGTGATAAGAGCAGAGAAGTGATCCAGTGGAGAAGTTGCCCATGGCAACCAATCAGCACTGAAGTAACATCTATAATTTGCATACTATAAAATGATACAGAGCTGCTGATTGGTTGATGGGGCCACTTCTCCACTGGCTCACTTCTCCGCTCTTATCACTGCTTAGTAAATGTTCCCCTAAGCACCCAGAGAAGCCAGCATGTGTGGAGAATGTGGCGCCCCATCATAGCTGCCACGAGCTGTAGTGTGACTTTTGTGCCCCCTCCCCTGCTGGATGCATCCCTGACTGGACACTATTAAACTAACAGCAGGGATAGGGCTACCTGTGCCTTGAGTACTGTGTCTGCCATGGGGACACTGACAAATAAGCAACAGGCGTATTGATCCCAGAGAGAGAGAGAGACAGCTTGTGGAGTGACAGCTGTCTTCAGAGACAGTTGGCAGTTAGGCAGCAGCAGTGGCGTAACTAGGAATTTCTCTCCCCCAAGCCAAAAAATTATCTTGCCCCCCCCCGATTCCAAAAACGGGACTATAAAAGTGAAGATGGGAAAGGGGACGTGGCCTCACAAAAATGGGTGTGGCTTCACTGAAAGGGGCGTGACAATAAAAAATAATAATCCTGATTCATGTCCCTAACATTATTTGTCATTTTTCCTCCTTATAGTAATGCCCCTTACACATTATGCCACACACTGCAATGGCCCTTAGACATAATGCCACACACCATACTGCCCATTACACAATATGCCACACACCATAATGCCCCTGACACATTATACCACACACCGTAATACCTGTGACACATTATACCACACACCGCAATGTCCGTGATACACAATGCCACACACCGCAATGCCCATTACACATTAAGACCTACAGTAAGGCTTCTAATTACTTTTAAATTACCTGCTCGTTGCCAGGGATTTCATGCTCTTGGTTCCATGCACAGTGCCAGGGGTTGTCATACGCGTTGCCAGGGGTTTCATGAGCAGGGTGTTGTGTTTGTAACAAGGGGGTAATGCTTGTTGCTAGGGCTGTGCTCCCAGGGCCACATATGCCCCCAGTGCCAGATATTCCCCCACAGTGCCAGGTATACATTGCCCCACAGTGCCAGATATGCCCCCAGTGCCAGATACAGAGATGATCCCAGTGCCAGATACACCTGTCCCCCCCAGTGCCAGTTATGCCCCCAGTGCCAGATACAGAAATGCTCCCACAGTACCAGATATGCCCCCAGTGCCAGATACAGAAATGCCCCCAGTGCCAGATACACCTGTCCCCCCCAGTGCCAGTTATGCCCCCAGTGCCAGATACAGAAATGCTCCCACAGTACCAGATATGCCCCCAGTGCCAGATACAGAAATGCCCCCAGTGCCAGATACACCTGTCCCCCCCCCAGTGCCAGTTATGCCCCCAGTGCCAGATACAGAAATGCCCCCACAGTACCAGATATGCCCCCAGTGCCAGGTATGCCCCAGTGCCAGATACAGAGATGATCCCAGTGCCAGATACAGAAATGCCCCCCAGTGCCAGATTCAGATATGCCCCCAGTGCCAGATACATAAATGCCCCCCAATGCCAGATATGCCCCCAGTGCCAGATACATAAATGCTCCCCCAATGCCAGATATGCCCCCAGTGCCAGATACATAAATGCCCCCTAATGCCAGATACAGAGATGCCCCCAGTGCTAGATATGCCCCCAGTGCCAGATACATAAATGCCCCCCAATGCCAGATACATAAATGCCCCCCAATGCCAGATATACCCCAGTGCCAGATTCAGATATGCCCCCAGTGCCAGATACATAAATGTCCCCCAATGCCAGATATGCCCCCAGTGCCAGATACATAAATGCCCCCCAATGCCAGATATGCCCCCAGTGCCAGATACATAAATGCCCCCTAATGCCAGATACAGAGATGCCCCCAGTGCTAGATATGCCCCCAGTGCCAGATACATAAATGCCCCCCAATGCCAGATATACCCCAGTGCCAGATTCAGATATGACCCCAGTGTCAGTTACATATGTCCTGTGTTCCCCCCTCCTTACCGCGCTGCTGCTGCCCTGTGTTTTAGTGTTAGGGTAGGAGAGCGCAGCGTGCGCCTCTCCTGCCCCTCAGCTCAGTCTCCGGCGGTGCGGGTCGGGTATCTACTTTCAATTAGGCGCTGATCCGTGAGCCAATCAAAGCTCACGGTCCGGCAGCCAATCAGGAGCCTCGGCTGCCGGACTGTGAGCTCTGATTGGCTCACGGGCCGGTGCCGAATTGAAAGTAGACACAGAGACACAGAGGTAGACACAAGAAGCAGCAACATCAGAGGAGGGTTGGAGGGAAGGAGGGAGACAGCAGATTGACATGCGGACGGCTCGTCCGCATGTCAATCTGCACTAAATCAGTGGCGGCGCCCCCCGCAGCCTTGCGCCTCCAAGCCATCGCGGGGACTGCAGGGGCTTTAGTTACGCCACTGGGCAGCAGCCATCTTAGGAGGATTCAGAGCAGCAACTTGGAGCAGAGGCAGCTGCTGGTGTGTGACATGAGTGTTGTACAGCTTATAAAAAGACAGATTCTATTCCCGGTGACTAGAGATCTTCATTGTAGCTGCCAATCAGTAATACCAGCCTCCTGTGGGGATCCCACTACTTCCAATGGTGCTGGCTGACAGGCATCTGACAGAGCAGAACAGTAATGGGCTCTACTGACTGTGTAGCTGGAAACTAGGCCACGCAGCCTACCCTCCCTATAGAAGGACAGCCCTGGAGGTAGTCCTGCTTTGGAGTAACAGACGGTGGGAGGAGCAGAGACAGGGTCTTGCTGCAGCTGCAAACAGAGGTCAGCTTATGATGGTTAATTGAGGCCAACCTAACCCTTGTAACACAGGTCGGTAACACTGCTGCACTAGCCACACATCACAAGCTTCCTCAGGGACAAAAGACAGTTTAGCTGCTTACATTGTATCTTAGCTCAAATGTTACAGGCAAGCATAGTTTTGGAACATAAAGCTGCATAAGTACTTTATAAATGCAATTCCAATCAGCAGCTAGCAGGCTCGGACTGGGCCACCGGGGAGCCGAGGAGATCACCAGTAGGCCCCACTGGTTCGTAACCACGCCCTCTTTTGTGTGAGGGCGGGGCTTACCAGAGTTGGACCGAAGTGCAGGAGAGTCGCGCCGCGCTCTCCTGCCCGGCCCTCAGACAGAGCAGCAGGAGTGGTCGCAGCACCCTAGTGGCGGCGGCGACTGTGTGGACTTTGGTGATTGCTGGTGGGGAGTCAGGGCGGCAGCGGCCTCTGTGCACAGCATACCTGCAGTCAGTCCCCTCAGCTCTCCGACCGGGCCCTTACACATAGGAGGGAGGCCCCCATCCGGCTGCTCCACCATCCCCAGCAGCATCAGATTTCCGTCTACCATCAGCAGAGCACAGGCTCGGACAGGGGCTGGGGATCAGAGTAATTCCCCGATGCTCTCCTTCTGCTTCGGCTTCATGACCCCGCCCCTTTCTGTAAGGGGCGGGGCTTGGCAGGCTGCGTTCGGAGGGGTGAGGACTGACCACGATGATATAATTAACCTCCCCCCAGGTCGCCCAGCAGGTCACATGATTGCTGTATTTATTAGGCTGGGAACTACTGTGATGTGAGGAATGCCTCAGCTTCCTCTTAGGTTTTAAGCCCCGCCCCTTTTCCTCCGCGAGTCTCCGCCCCTTTCCATCCTCTGTCCTTCTTCTACTTGTCCCTAATCACATCCCCTAGTCCCTGCCCCATCCTCCCCCCTGTCTGCCAGTTTCTGTGTGTCCCCTCCGTCTCGCTCCTCCTACTTTGGAGCTCCGCAGTGTACAGAGAGACCAGGCAGCTTTCTTCACGGTGAGGTAAGTGCATGGGGAGAGCAATGTGTGGATTAATGAGGTCCGGGCAGGGCCGGATTAAGGGTGGTGTGGGCCCAGGGCAACGTAGATTGTGGGGGCCCCCACCTATGATTTCTGGCACAGTCTCGCTCCCGGGGCCATACGCACGCACGCACACACATACACACACCCACATACATACACATATACACACACACACACACCCAGTGGCGGAACTAGCGAGCGGTGGGCCCAGGTGCGACAAAATGCTTTGGGCCCCCCCCCCCCATCCCATCCAAGTCCACCCCCTCACCCCTGGAGAGGATCTGGTGAGGGGGACCTGCTCAGGGCCAGAGAAATGGATACCTAGCAACAGTGCTGTAACTGGACATTTTAGCACTGTGTGCAAGAAACGGCATCGGAGCCCCACACCTGCATGCAAAACAGGGGCAGTGCGCGCCGTAGGCGCGCGCAAAAATACATAGTGGTGTGGCTTCGTGGGGAAGGGGTGTGGCCACAAAATAATACCAATTCATAAAACGGTGCACAGTAGTCTCCATTATTTAAATTACGCCGCACAGTAGCATCACTACACCAGGTAGAGACCCTTTTACACCTTACGGCGGACAGATTCCTCTTTTTACACATTATGGCAGACAGCGTCCCCTTTTTACACATTACGGCAGACAGCGTGCACTTTTTACACATAACGGCAGACAGCGTCCCCTTTTTACACATAACGGCAGACAGCGTGCACTTGTTACACATAGCGGCAGACAGCGTACACTTTTTACACATAACGGCAGACAGCGTGCCCTTGTTAAACATAGCGGCAGACAGCGTACACTTTTTACACATAGCGGCAGACAGCATCCCCCTTTTTACACATTACGGCAGACAGCGTCCCCTTTTTACACATTACGGCACACAGCGTCCCCTTTTTACACATTACGGCAGACAGCGTGCCCTTGTTACACATTACGGCAGACAGCGTCCCCCTTTTTACACATTGCGGCAGGCAGATTCCCCATTTTTACATATAGCGGCAGGCAGATTCCCCATTTTTACACATTGCGGCAGGCAGATTCCCCATTTTTACACATAGCGGCAGGCAGATTCCCCATTTTTACACATTGCGGCAGGCAGATTCCCCATTTTTACACATAGCGGCAGGCAGATTCCCCATTTTTACACATTGCGGCAGGCAGATTCCCCATTTTTACACATTGCGGCAGGCAGATTCACCATTTTTACACATAGCGGCAGGCAGATTCCCCATTTTTACACATTGCGGCAGGCAGATTCCCCATTTTTACACATTGCGGCAGGCAGATTACCCATTTTTACACATAGCGGCAGGCAGATTCCCCATTTTTACACATTGCGGCAGGCAGATTCCTCATTTTTACACATAGCGGCAGGCAGATTCCCCATTTTTACACTTTGCGGCAGGCAGATTCCCCATTTTTACACATAGCGGCAGGCAGATTCCCCAGTTTTACACATAGCGGCAGGCAGATTCCCCATTTTTACACTTTGCGGCAGGCAGATTCCCCATTTTTACACATAGCGGCAGGCAGATTCCCCATTTTTACACATAGCGGCAGGCAGTCCCAAGAAAGAAAGAAAGAAAGAAAGAAAGAAAGAAAGAAAGAAAGAAAGAAAGAAAGAAAGAAAGAAAGAAAAAGAAAGAAAGAAAAAGAAAGAAGAATTATACTTACCCTCTCCGCTGGGTCAGGCTCCTCGGTGCACCTTCTGGCGATTCCCGGGCAGGAGAGAATGAGGAGGAGGGGGGATGGAGGAGGGAGCCGCAGCAGCGCTGTGTTATTGGTGGAGGCGCTGCTGCTGCTGCCCCTCTGCTTCACTATAGGCTGTTCTCGGAAGACAGCCTATAGTGAAGCAGAGGGCCAGCAGCAGCAGCGCCTCAACCAGTAACAAAGCGCTGCTGCGGCTCCCTCCTCCACCTCCCTCCTCCACCTCCCTCCTCCTCCTTACCCCCGTGCCCGTGACCGCTGCGCTGCGCTCCTCTCCGACTCCTGTGTCCTGCGGGCGGCTGTGTGCTGCGGGCAGCGGTTGCCCGCAGCACACAGCAGCATGTAATGAGTCAGTTTGACTCATTACATGCTTTGGGCCCCTGGACAGAGGCGGGCCCCAGTGCAATGCACTGGTTGCACTGGCGGTAGTTCCGCCTCTGCACACACCCCTCCACTTAGAGTGCAGCTTGGAGCGCAGGCTGTCCGGCGGCTTGCAGTCACTGCCTTGCGGGATTTCCCTGTCCCGCGAGACTGACTGTACAGGAGCTCCTCGGCGGTCACTGTTATTGAACAGCTGAGCCGCTGATGGAAGACTCCTACAAAACATAGGGTGAGGGCCCCTAATGTGTGAGGGCCCCGGGACGGCAGCCCCTCTAGCCCCTGCCTTAATCCGGCTCTGGATCTGGGGGTGTGGGTGGATTACTGTCATTGTCACCTGTGGGTGTGTATGTTAATTTGAATGGGGGGGGGGTTGTATTGTTAATAATGAAGGTATATTACATTGAAGCTGATATAGCAATACTATGTGGGGGTAATAGGAGTGTTGTCAGGGCCAGCCCAACCATCACGCTGCATTCGCAACAGAGTTTAGGTGTGTACACAAGGTGAGATTTGGGCTATGCCCGATTCTCACTGTGCAATAGGGACTGTGGTCGGTATCGCAAGCCTAGATGACTGTGCTTGCGATACTGACTATGTGGGATTTTGGCTAAGTGTCAGTTTTGACTATCTTTTCTACGAGATAGTCAAAATTGACTTGCCTGCACAGTGTATCTAGGCTTGCGAATCCAACCTCGCGGGACCGCACATTGGCATCGCATCGGGATCGCAAGGTGATTTTCACCTTGCGATCTGCACTAACTTTCCTTGCAATTTTGACTATATAGTCAAAATCGCAAGCAAATATCTCACAGTGTGTACACACCTTAAGGCGCCAGAGTGGGGAGGACGCCGGGCAGCCTGGACCATGCCCCCCTGCTGCAACCTGGACTCGATTTCCCCACTGTGGAAATAAGTCACACCAAATTATGTCCGATAGCATTAGAGGCACGCTTTGCGCTGCCTCTGTTACTTACAGACAGTAGTCGGCGGGCACTAGGACCCAGTACGGGCAGCTCTGCAGGTAGGCACAACCTCCAACCTGGCGCCTCTGTACTTGCACAGCTTCCCGCGCGGTCTTCCTCTCCAGGCTTCCCCACTGGCACTGTATGTGCCATCTATTTCTAGATGCAGGGACAGGGATGTACAGAGGAAGAGTTGCAGCTACTACGGGTTGCAGCCACATCAGACGGATGGAGGGCAGCACCTGCCAAACAATTACTGAGGGTAAGAAGCCTTCCCCTTCCAACTCCACAGCCCTTTCTTCTTCTCTCCCCTTGTTCCCAAATACCCCCCACCTTGCTTCTCCATCCCATCCATGTTCCTCCCCCCTTGCCCCCCACCACACAGCCTGCTGTGCTGTCAGCCAGGCACTGGAAGACTCTGAACAGCCTGCACTCTACCTACTACAGCCCGCACTCTATCCCCCTATCAATCACAACCCACCCTCTGTCCCCACGCTCTGTTCTCCACTTGTCACAATCCGCCCTCTGTCCACTAGCTGCCACAGTCCATGCTCTATCCCCTACCTGTCACAGTCTGCCCTCTACCCAATAGCTGTCACAGTGCACGCTTTATCCCCTACTTGTCAAAGTCTGCCCTCTGCCCACTAGCTGCCACAGTCCATGCTCTATCCCCTACCTGTCACAGTCTGCCCTCTACCCAATAGCTGTCACAGTGCACGCTTTATCCCCTACCTGTCAGAGGGCCTAATTCAGACCTGATCGCTCGCTAGCTATTTTTTGCAGCGCTGCGATCAGATAGTTGCCCAGAACTTACTCAGCCGCTGCGATCACTTCAGCCTGTCCAGGTCCGGAATTGACGTCAGACACCCACCCTGCAAACGCTTGGACACGCCTGCGTTTTTCCAACCACTCCCTGAAAACGGTCAGTTGCCACCCATAAACGCCTTCTTCCTGTCATTCTCCTTGCGATCAGCAGTGCGAATAGATTCTTCGTTAAATCCATCGATGTAGACCCGTACGACGCGCCTTTGCATTGCGGTGCATACACATGCGCAGTTCGGACCTGATCGCAGCGCAGCAAAAACACCTAGCATTCGATCAGGTCAAAATGACCCCCACAGTCCGCCCTCTGCCCAATAGCTGTCACAGCCCGCGCTCTATCCCCTACCTATCACAGTTCACCTTATGCCCATTAGCTGTCACAGCCCGTGCCCCTATCCTCTAACTGCCCGCCCTCCGCCCCCTACCTGTCACATCCTGTCACAGCCCGCCCTCTGCCCCCTACCTGTCACATTCCGCACTCTGCCCCCTACCTGTCACATCCCGCCCTCTGCCCCCTACCTGTCACATCCCGCCCTCTGCCCCCTACCTGTCACATCCCGCCCTCTGTCCCCTACCTGTTACATCCCACCCTCTGCCCCCTACCTGTCACATCCCGCCCTCTGTCCCCTACCTGTTACATCCCGCCCTCTGCCCCCTACCTGTCACAGCCTGCCCTCAGCCATATGTGTTTATGTTTTCACTTTGAGTCCCCAATCCACACCTGATGGCTAGACTTTCACACTGGTGAGGTTAAAATCAGAGCGGTTACCAGCCTCCTTTCCCACAGTAAAGTATGTTTATATATCCACAATTAAACAGGAACTGCATTTTATGAACCAATTGCAGTACTTTAAATAGAAATCAGTTTGCACTATTTTGTTACAGCACTAAGGGGGTAATTCTGAGTTGATCGCAGCAGCAAGTTTGTTAGCAATTGGGCAAAACCATGTGCACTGGAGGGAGGGCAGATATAACATTTGTAGAGAGAGTTAAGGCCAGTACTCACTGGCCGATGCGGGAGAGATGTGTGCTGAGCGAACCGCTCAGCACACATCTCTCCTGCCGCTCAGCACAGTGCGATCTGTGCTGAGCGTGCGGGGGGAGACGGGGGGGGCGCTCATTTCTCCCAGCGGGTGAAATGAGCGACCCGCTAGGTTGGCCTGCACGGCAGGCCAATCTAGCACCAGCGATAGCGATGCGCGGGGCTGCGCATCGCTATCGCTGTAGGGGCTACACACGGAGCGATCAGACTTAAAATCTAAGCAATCTAGTTAGATTGCTTAGATTTTAAGCAGCGATCGCTCCGTGAGTACCCTCCTTTAGATTTGGGTGGGTTATTTTGTTTCTGTGCAGGGTAAATACTGGCTGCTTTATTTTTACACTGCAATTTAGATTTCAGTTTGAACACACCCCACCCAAATCTTACTCTCTCTGCACATGTTATATCTGCCCCCCTGCAGTGCACATGGGCCCTCATTCCGAGTTGTTCGCTCGCTAGCTGCTTTTAGCAGCTTTGCACACGCTAAGCCGCCGCCCTCTGGGAGTGAATCTTAGCTTTGCAGAATAGCGAGCGAAAGATTCGCAGAATTGCGAATAGAATAGCGATCAGAAATTTCTTTGCAGTTTCCGAGTAGCTCAATACTTACTCTGCAACTGCGATCAGTTCAGTCCTTTTCGTTCCTGGTTTGACGTCACAAACACACCCAGCGTTCGCCCAGACACTCCCCCGTTTCTTCAGCCACTCCCGCGTTTTTTCTGAAAACGCCAGCGTTTTTTCACACACTCCCATAAAATGGTCAGTTTCCGCCCAGAAACACCCACTTCCTGTCAATCACACTACGATCACCAGAACGAAGAAAAATCTTCGCTAAGTCGTGAGTAAAATACCAAACTTCTTTGCAAATTTACTTGGCGCAGCCGCGGTGCGAACATTGCGCATGCGCAGTTTGCGTAAAATCGCTGCGATGTGAAGAAAAAGAACGAGCGAACAACTCGGAATGAGGGCCATGGTTTTGCCCAATTGCTAACAAAATTGCTGCTGCGATCAACTCAGAATTAGGCCCTAAGTGCCATCCCTAAGAGGTGGGGCAAGAACATCAGACATTCACTGCATTAATGTATATGGGTGGTCATTCCGAGTTGATCGCTCGTTATTTTTTTTTCTCGCAACGGAGCGATTAGTCGCTAATGCACATGCGCAATGTCCGCAGTGCGACTGCGCCAAGTAAATTTGCTATGCAGTTAGGTATTTTACTCACGGCATTACGAGGTTTTTTCTTCGTTCTGGTGATCGTAATGTGATTGACAGGAAGTGGGTGTTTCTGGGCGGAAACTGGCCGTTTTATGGGTGTGTGTGAAAAAACGCTGCCGTTTCTGGGGAAAACGCGGGAGTGGCTGAAGAAACGGGGGAGTGTCTGGGCGAACGCTGGGAGTGTTTGTGACGTCAAACCAGGAACGAAACTGACTGAACTGATCGCAGTTGCCGAGTAAGTCTGGAGCTACTCAGAAACTGCTAAGAAGTGTCTATTCGCAATTCTGCTAATCTTTCGTTCGCAATTTTACTATGCTAAGATTCACTCCCAGTAGGCGGCGGCTTAGCGTGTGCAAAGCTGCTAAAAGCAGCTTGCGAGCGAACAACTCGAATGAGGGCCAATTTTTTTTTTTTACGTGGATCTGGCTTTTTCAGTGTTTATGTGGATCTGGCTTTATGTGGGTGGGGGACCAGTTTGTGCCCCACCCACGTTGTAGCTCCTCCCACAATATCCATAGTGAGGGGTGCCAAAATCTATATTCGCTTACCCAAAAAATTAGGCACCGGCCGGTAGGTCAGAGCACCACCATGTCCCAGCAGCAGAGTCGGACTGAAGGGCACTCCCCGGCCCTCAGACACAGGAGCAGCAGGCAGCGGGAGCAGCAGCAGAGCCCGGGTGGCGGCGGTGAGCAGCACTGTGGGGGCATATGTGTATCTGTCACTGCTGGGGGCGTATGTGTATCTGGCACTGCACTGCTGGGGGCATATGTGTATCTGGCACTCTACTAGGGGCAGTATATGTAACTGGCACAAGGGGGGCATATGTGTATCTGCCACTGCTGGGTCGTATATGTATCTGGCACTACTGGGGGCATATATGTATCTGGCACTACTGGGGGTGTATATGTATCTAGCCCTACTGGGGGCGTATGTGTATCTGGCACTGCTGGGGTCATTATTTGAATCTGGCACTATACTGGGGTATCTACTGTTCTCTCCCGGTGTAAGCAAGGCGCATATACTACTGCTCCATTCTGGTGTAATCGAAGCGCATATACTACTGCTCTCTCCTGGAGTAATCCAGGTACATATATACTGCTCTCTCCTGGTGTAACCAGGGCACATATACTACTGTTCTCTCCTGGTATAACCCAGGCACATACACAACAGTTTGAAGTGGGCAGCGAGGTAGAGCTCTTTTTCTTTATATACTATGCTAGGTGGTGCCTATAATGTCTGGCCACTCCTCTCTGGTCACATGGCCACACCCCTTCCAGCATATGGCAACGCCCCTTGGTGGGCCCGTGATTGCATTTCCCTGGTGGGCCCTTCATGCCCCAGTCCGACACTGGCAGCTAGTTTTATCCAAGGACACCATTAATTGACTACAGTTGTTAATCTGCAGTTAAAGGAGCATCAGCATTGCAGGGAGCATACAGTACTTCCTCTCTTTCGACTCGCAATTTATAGACGTCATTGTCACTAGAGATGAGCGCCGGAAATTTTTCGGGTTTTGTGTTTTGGTTTTGGGTTCGGTTCCGCGGCCGTGTTTTGGGTTCGACCGCGTTTTGGCAAAACCTCACCGAATTTTTTTTGTCGGATTCGGGTGTGTTTTGGATTCGGGTGTTTTTTTTCAAAAAACCCTAAAAAACAGCTTAAATCATAGAATTTGGGGGTCATTTTGATCCCAAAGTATTATTAACCTCAAAAACCATAATTTCCACTCATTTTCAGTCTATTCTGAATACCTCACACCTCACAATATTATTTTTAGTCCTAAAATTTGCACCGAGGTCGCTGTGTGAGTAAGATAAGCGACCCTAGTGGCCGACACAAACACCGGGCCCATCTAGGAGTGGCACTGCAGTGTCACGCAGGATGTCCCTTCCAAAAAACCCTCCCCAAACAGCACATGACGCAAAGAAAAAAAGAGGCGCAATGAGGTAGCTGTGTGAGTAAGATAAGCGACCCTAGTGGCCGACACAAACACCGGGCCCATCTAGGAGTGGCACTGCAGTGTCACGCAGGATGTCCCTTCCAAAAAACCCTGCCCAAACAGCACATGACGCAAAGAAAAAAAGAGGCGCAATGAGGTAGCTGACTGTGTGAGTAAGATAAGCGACCCTAGTGGCCGACACAAACACCGGGCCCATCTAGGAGTGGCACTGCAGTGTCACACAGGATGTCCCTTCCAAAAAACCCTCCCCAAACAGCACATGACGCAAAGAAAAAAAGAGGCGCAATGAGGTAGCTGACTGTGTGAGTAAGATAAGCGACCCTAGTGGCCGACACAAACACCGGGCCCATCTAGGAGTGGCACTGCAGTGTCACGCAGGATGGCCCTTCCAAAAAACCCTCCCCAAACAGCACATGACGCAAAGAAAAAGAAAAGAAAAAAGAGGTGCAAGATGGAATTGTCCTTGGGCCCTCCCACCCACCCTTATGTTGTATAAACAAAACAGGACATGCACACTTTAACCAACCCATCATTTCAGTGACAGGGTCTGCCACACGACTGTGACTGATATGACGGGTTGGTTTGGACCCCCCCCAAAAAAGAAGCAATTAATCTCTCCTTGCACAAACTGGCTCTACAGAGGCAAGATGTCCACCTCATCATCATCCTCCGATATATCACCGTGTACATCCCCCTCCTCACAGATTATCAATTCGTCCCCACTGGAATCCACCATCTCAGCTCCCTGTGTACTTTGTGGAGGCAATTGCTGCTGGTCAATGTCTCCGCGGAGGAATTGATTATAATTCATTTTAATGAACATCATCTTCTCCACATTTTCTGGATGTAACCTCGTACGCCGATTGCTGACAAGGTGAGCGGCGGCACTAAACACTCTTTCGGAGTACACACTTGTGGGAGGGCAACTTAGGTAGAATAAAGCCAGTTTGTGCAAGGGCCTCCAAATTGCCTCTTTTTCCTGCCAGTATAAGTACGGACTGTGTGACGTGCCTACTTGGATGCGGTCACTCATATAATCCTCCACCATTCTTTCAATGTTGAGAGAATCATATGCAGTGACAGTAGACGACATGTCCGTAATCGTTGTCAGGTCCTTCAGTCCGGACCAGATGTCAGCATCAGCAGTCGCTCCAGACTGCCCTGCATCACCGCCAGCGGGTGGGCTCGGAATTCTGAGCCTTTTCCTCGCACCCCCAGTTGCGGGAGAATGTGAAGGAGGAGATGTTGACAGGTCGCGCTCCGCTTGACTTGACAATTTTCTCACCAGCAGGTCTTTCAACCCCAGCAGACTTGTGTCTGCCGGAAAGAGAGATCCAAGGTAGGCTTTAAATCTAGGATCGAGCATGGTGGCCAAAATGTAGTGCTCTGATTTCAACAGATTGACCACCCGTGAATCCTTGTTAAGCGAATTAAGGGCTCCATCCACAAGTCCCACATGCCTAGCGGAATCGCTCCGTGTTAGCTCCTCCTTCAATGTCTCCAGCTTCTTCTGCAAAAGCCTGATGAGGGGAATGACCTGACTCAGGCTGGCAGTGTCTGAACTGACTTCACGTGTGGCAAGTTCAAAGGGCATCAGAACCTTGCACAACGTTGAAATCATTCTCCACTGCGCTTGAGACAGGTGCATTCCACCTCCTATATCGTGCTCAATTGTATAGGCTTGAATGGCCTTTTGCTGCTCCTCCAACCTCTGAAGCATATAGAGGGTTGAATTCCACCTCGTTACCACTTCTTGCTTCAGATGATGGCAGGGCAGGTTCAGTAGTTTTTGGTGGTGCTCCAGTCTTCTGTACGTGGTGCCTGTACGCCGAAAGTGTCCCGCAATTCTTCTGGCCACCGACAGCATCTCTTGCACGCCCCTGTCGTTTTTTAAAAAATTCTGCACCACCAAATTCAAGGTATGTGCAAAACATGGGACGTGCTGGAATTTGCCCATATTTAATGCACACACAATATTGCTGGCGTTGTCCGATGCCACAAATCCACAGGAGAGTCCAATTGGGGTAAGCCATTCCGCGATGATCTTCCTCAGTTGCCGTAAGAGGTTTTCAGCTGTGTGCGTATTCTGGAAACCGGTGATACAAAGCGTAGCCTGCCTAGGAAAGAGTTGGCGTTTGCGAGATGCTGCTACTGGTGCCGCCGCTGCTGTTCTTGCGGCGGGAGTCCATACATCTACCCAGTGGGCTGTCACAGTCATATAGTCCTGACCCTGCCCTGCTCCACTTGTCCACATGTCCGTGGTTAAGTGGACATTGGGTACAGCTGCATTTTTTAGGACACTGGTGACTCTTTTTCTGAGGTCTGTGTACATTTTCGGTATCGCCTGCCTAGAGAAATGGAACCTAGATGGTATTTGGTACCGGGGACACAGTACCTCCAACAAGTCTCTAGTTGGCTCTGCAGTAATGATGGATACCGGAACCACGTTTCTCACCACCCAGGATGCCAAGGCCTCAGTTATCCGCTTTGCAGTAGGATGACTGCTGTGATATTTCATCTTCCTCGCAAAGGACTGTTGGACAGTCAATTGCTTGGTGGAAGTAGTAAAAGTGGTCTTACGACTTCCCCTCTGGGATGACCATCGACTCCCAGCAGCAACAACAGCAGCGCCAGCAGCAGTAGGCGTTACACGCAAGGATGCATCGGAGGAATCCCAGGCAGGAGAGGAATCATCAGAATTGCCAGTGACATGGCCTGCAGGACTATTGGCATTCCTGGGGAAGGAGGAAATTGACACTGAGGGAGTTGGTGGGGTGGTTTGCGTGAGCTTGGTTACAAGAGGAAGGGATTTACTGGTCAGTGGACTGCTTCCGCTGTCGGCCAAAGTTTTTGAACTTGTCACTGACTTATTATGAATGCGCTGCAGGTGACGTATAAGGGAGGATGTTCCGAGGTGGTTAACGTCCTTACCCCTACTTATTACAGCTTGACAAAGGGAACACACGGCTTGACAAATGTTGTCCGCATTTCTGGTGAAATACTTCCACACCGAAGAGCTGATTTTTTTGGTATTTTCACCAGGCATGTCAACGGCCATATTCCTCCCACGGACAACAGGTGTCTCCCCGGGTGCCTGACTTAAACAAACCACCTCACCATCAGAATCCTCCTGGTCAATTTCCTCTCCAGCGCCAGCAACACCCATATCCTCCTCATCCTGGTGTACTTCAACACTGACATCTTCAATCTGACTATCAGGAACTGGACTGCGGGTGCTCCTTCCAGCACTTGCAGGGGGCGTGCAAATGGTGGAAGGCGCATGCTCTTCACGTCCAGTGTTGGGAAGGTCAGGCATCGCAACCGACACAATTGGACTCTCCTTGTGGATTTGGGATTTCGAAGAACGCACAGTTCTTTGCTGTGCTTTTTCCAGCTTGAGTCTTTTCATTTTTCTAGCGAGAGGCTGAGTGCTTCCATCCTCATGTGAAGCTGAACCACTAGCCATGAACATAGGCCAGGGCCTCAGCCGTTCCTTGCCACTCCGTGTGGTAAATGGCATATTGGCAAGTTTACGCTTCTCCTCCGACAATTTTATTTTAGGTTTTGGAGTCCTTTTTTACTGATATTTGGTGTTTTGGATTTGACATGCTCTGTACTATGACATTGGGCATCTGCCTTGGCAGACGACGTTGCTGGCATTTCATCGTCTCGGCCATGACTAGTGGCAGCAGCTTCAGCACGAGGTGGAAGTGGATCTTGATCTTTCCCTAATTTTGGAACCTCAACATTTTTGTTCTCCATATTTTAATAGGCACAACTAAAAGGCACCTCAGGTAAACAATGGAGATGGATGGATACTAGTATACAATTATGGATGGACTGCCGAGTGTCGACACAGAGGTAGCTACAGCCGTGGACTACCGTACTGTACTGTGTCTGCTGCTAATATAGACTGGATGATAATGAGATGTAGTATGTATAAAGAAGAAAGAAAAAAAAACCACGGGTAGGTGGTATACAATTATGGATGGACTGCCGAGTGCCGACACAGAGGTAGCTACAGCCGTGGACTACCGTACTGTACTGTGTCTGCTGCTAATATAGACTGGATGATAATGAGATGTAGTATGTATAAAGAAGAAAAAAAAAACCACGGGTAGGTGGTATACAATTATGGATGGACTGCCGAGTGCCGACACAGAGGTAGCTACAGCCGTGGACTACCGTACTGTACTGTGTCTGCTGCTAATATAGACTGGTTGATAATGAGATGTAGTATGTATGTATAAAGAAGAAAGAAAAAAAAACCACGGGTAGGTGGTATACAATTATGGACGGACTGCCGAGTGCCGACACAGAGGTAGCTACAGCCGTGGACTACCGTACTGTACTGTGTCTGCTGCTAATATAGACTGGATGATAATGAGATGTAGTATGTATAAAGAAGAAAGAAAAAAAAACCACGGGTAGGTGGTATACAATTATGGACGGACTGCCGAGTGCCGACACAGAGGTAGCTACAGCCGTGGACTACCGTACTGTACTGTGTCTGCTGCTAATATAGACTGGATGATAATGAGATGTAGTATGTATAAAGAAGAAGGAAAAAAAAAACACGGGTAGGTGGTATACAATTATGGATGGACTGCCGAGTGCCGACACAGAGGTAGCTACAGCCGTGGACTACCGTACTGTACTGTGTCTGCTGCTAATATAGACTGGATGATAATGAGATGTAGTATGTATAAAGAAGAAAGAAAAAAAAACCACGGGTAGGTGGTATACAATTATGGACGGACTGCCGAGTGCCGACACAGAGGTAGCTACAGCCGTGGACTACCGTACTGTACTGTGTCTGCTGCTAATATAGACTGGTTGATAATGAGATGTAGTATGTATAAAGAAGAAAGAAAAAAAAACCACGGGTAGGTGGTATACAATTATGGATGGACTGCCGAGTGCCGACACAGAGGTAGCTACAGCCGTGGACTACCGTACTGTACTGTGTCTGCTGCTAATATAGACTGGATGATAATGAGATGTAGTATGTATAAAGAAGAGAAAAAAAAACACGGGTAGGTGGTATACAATTATGGATGGACTGCCGAGTGCCGACACAGAGGTAGCTACAGCCGTGGACTACCGTACTGTACTGTGTCTGCTGCTAATATAGACTGGATGATAATGAGATGTAGTATGTATAAAGAAGAAAGAAAAAAAAAACCACGGGTAGGTGGTATACAATTATGGATGGACTGCCGAGTGCCGACACAGAGGTAGCTACAGCCGTGAACTACCGTACTGTGTCTGCTGCGACTGGATGATAAATAATGATATAAAAAATATATATATATCACTACTGCAGCCGGACAGGTATATATTATATAATGACGGACCTGCTGGACACTGTCTGTCAGCAGAATTAGTTTTTTATAGAATAAAAAAACACCACACAAGTCACACGACGAGTGTTTAACTTTTTCAGGCAATCACAATATAGTATACTATACTGGTGGTCAGTGTGGTCAGGTCACTGGTCAGTCACACTGGCAGTGGCACTCCTGCAGCAAAAGTGTGCACTGTTTAATTTTAATAATATGTACTCCTGGCTCCTGCTATAACCTATAACTGCTCCCCAGTCTCCCCCACAATTAAGCTGTGTGAGCACAGTCAGATATTATACATAGATGATGCAGCACACTGGGCTGAGCACAGATATGGTATGTGACTGAGTCACTGTGTATCGTTTTTTTCAGGCAGAGAACGGATTATATTAAATAAAACTGCACTGGTGGTCACTGGTCAGTGGTCAGTCACTAGTAAACTCTGCACTCTCTAGTACTCCTAAGCTCCAGTAAATCAAGTGTCTCTGTCTCAATCTCACTCTCTCTCTTCTAAATGGAGAGGACGCCAGCCACGTCCTCTCCCTATCAATCTCAATGCACGTGTGAAAATGGCGGCGACGCGCGGCTCCTTATATAGAATCCGAGTCTCGCGATAGAATCCGAGCCTCGCGAGAGTCCGACAGCGTCATGATGACGTTCGGGCGCGCTCGGGTTAACCGAGCAAGGCGGGAAGATCCGAGTCGCTCGGATCCGTGTAAAAAAAGCTGAAGTTCGGGCGGGTTCGGATTCCGAGGAACCGAACCCGCTCATCTCTAATTGTCACACAGCTATACAGGGAAACTGTCAGCTAAGGACAGATACTTTTGTCACAGAAGTCATATGGAGGTAGTTACAGGGTAGCAAGGCTGTCTGACTGTGGCCTTGCTCTTTGTATTTCAGTCAGTCTAGTCCTGCAAGAGCTACATATTTTATATAAGACTGTGAACTTTCAAAACTGTGATCACTGAATGAGGAACTATAGCTATTATGACTGAGTTCTGCAATACAAACTATTTAACGGACATAAACAAGTACATGGGGCTCCACTAGTAATGCAATATCTATGCTATTACTTTTGTTGCTTTTATTAGTTTGTTAAGATTGTTGGTGGTGGATAATACATTCGGTAATGTTTTGTGGTAATGTGTATTGCATGCATAAAGTGTTATTATAAATTGTGATAACTACTTCTAAGCTTTACAGTAGAAAAAAGATTACCCAGAAGCGTTCCAGCTAAATAAAAACTACTGAGGAGCAACTGTGTAATTAATGTCTGTGCCAATTGTAATTTGAACTATATTGTGAATTGCCAGGGAAACTTAAGTGGGGTACTCACGGAGCGATCGTTGCTTAAAATCTAAGCAATCTGACTAGATTGCTTAGATTTTAAGCAGTGATCACTCCGCGTGTACCCCTCACAGCGATAGCGATGCGCAGCCCCGTGCATCACTATCGCTGGTGCTAGATTGGCCTGCATGCAGGCCAATCTAGCAGGTCGCTCACTTCAGCAGCTGGGTGAAATGAGCGGCCCCCCCGTCTCCCCCCCGCACGCTCAGCACACATCGCGCTGTGCTGAGCAGAGGGAGAGATGTGTGCTGAGCGGTTCACTCAGCACACATCTCTCCCAAATCGGGCCGTGAGTACTGGCCATTACTCCCTAATACTTACCGTATTTGCCGGCGTATAAGACGACTGGGCGTATAAGACGACCCCCCAACATTTCCACTCAAAATATAGAGTTTGTTATATACTCGCCATATAAGACTACCCCCTCTTCCGCACACCTTCCACACACCAAATAAAACGTAAAAGAACATCAGATTTGATTTGATTTCTCAGAAACACAGGCAGGCATTTTGCTATGCTATACTGTACTGTACAATGGTGCAGTACTGTGGTTGGCTGTTGGCTGTATACAAAGCCTGATTGGATTGGTCCCTGCCGTCTCTCTGTCACTAGCAGCTGTCTGGTCTGCCCTGTAGTACCAGTATTAAGCCCCCCTCACCTGCAGCTTCCCTGCAGTGCTGCCGCTGTCCCCCCTGCCTAAGCCGCTGTCCCCCCCCCCCTTCTTATGCATACCAAATCTCTTATACTGTAAGTGCTGCCAATGTCCGCCTGTCACTGCTGAATGTCGGCTCCTGCTCAGTGACATGAGCCGGGTGCTGCACTGTAACAATACGTGCAGCACCTGGCTCCTGTCCCTACAGCTTCACCCGTACACTCACCGTACAGATAGAGGCACTTCACGGGGGAAGTGGGGGGGGGCAGCCAACATCATCTTCTCAACCACCATTGCTGAAAACGGGGGTCCGACCGCGAGGCCACGCCCCCTTATGCTAGGTCACGCCCCTGTTTCGCGACTTCCCACGCCGGGCGACTTCCCGCCCGGCGTATAAGACGACACCCGGCGTATAAGACGACCCCCCACTTGGAGGCATGTTTTTCAGGGGGAAAAAGTCGTCTTATACGCCAGCAAATACGGTACCTGTAAATTGTAACTTTCCACGTGATACTTACCCCAAGTGTCACAGTAGTTCCGCCTGATTCTGCGACATAATTATTTTTCAATATAAACAAATTAATTCATGAAGATAGAGGACCAATTGTAACTTGTGATTGTGTTTAGGCCTGGTATTTATAAAGGCAAAAACACAATCAGAAGCCCCCGGTTTTACAACCCGATGCTTTATGAATAATCCCCCTAGACTTTTAGTGGTCTAGGAAGACTGAACTGATCTGAAAAACTATAAGAGGGTAATGGTGGGATTGCTTCTAATGAAAAATTATACAAATTGTCCAACAGAGTGAACTGGCCTTTTTCTCAATTTGAGACATTGATATACTGAAATAACCTTAATGCTCGGGGTATGCTACATATCTCCCTAGAAACCCATAATCTAGATACTGACCTATCTTGTACAGAACAATCATGTTTTCCTGTAGTCAAAAGGGTCTGGCCCAATGGTTTGTAGGCACACAGAAAAGGGGAGTGTGTGACTGCTTGGGCAGAGTGAGCGAGTATGGGAGGATCGTTTTTTAGTACAGATATTAAAGTATCTAATAAAATAAAACATTGATATTGTGATGACAACTGTAAACCTTTTATTTTCTCTTCTCTATACAGAACTTGCGTGTCAGGTATGTTACAGGAATAGGGTTCTACTTGCCCTCTGGGAAGATCAGCGGCTCAATCTCACACAAGTATCTCATGGTGGATGGGGATAAGGTGGCCTTCGGTTCTTTCAGGTAATACTCTATGTATTCAATGTTTCATTGATTATGTGTCCAGCCTTATGGATCTTTTAAAATGGAAATAATCAAGACAAGGGGAAATACATGAGGGAAATAAATCGGGTCGACTACCATATATCCCGGCTGTCGGAATTCTGGCGTCCAGCATACCGGTGCTGGGATCTCGACCACCAGAATGCCGGCAGTGGGGCGAGTGCAAATTGCCCCTTGCGGGCTCTGTGGTGCGCTACACGTGCATGCTATTTATTCCCCCTCCAGGGGTGTCATGGACACCCTAAGAGGGAGAATAGTTGTCGGTATCCCGGCGGTCGGGATCCTGTTGCCGGTATGCTGAGCGCTGGGATCCCGACAGCCGGGATATTGATTGCTTCCCAAATAAATCATGTACAGGTTGAGTATCCCATATCCAAATATTCCGAAATACGGAATATTCCGAAATACGGACTTTTTTGAGTGAGAGTGAGATAGTGAAACCTTTGTTTTTTGATGGCTCAATGTACACAAACTTTGTTTAATACACAAAGTTATTAAAAATAGTGTATTAGATGACCTTCAGGCTGTGTGTATAAGGTGTATATGAAACATAAATGAATTGTGTGAATGTAGACACACTTTGTTAATGCACAAAGTTATAAAAAATATTGGCTAAAATGACCTTCAGGCTGTGTGTATGAGGAGTATATGTAACATAAATGCATTCTGTGCTTAGATTTAGGTCCCTTCACCATGATATCTCATTATGGTATGCAATTATTCCAAAATACGGAAAAATCCCATATCCAAAATACCTCTGGTCCCAAGCATTTTGGATAAGGGAGACTCAACCTGTATCAATATTCAGGTGCTGTTGCGTTGTTATTTTCTGTACATATTAGTCTGTTATCATGTATGTAACTACAGTACAGCCTAGTATGTTTTTTATAAAACACACAGTATTATGTTTATTGTAATGATTTAAAAAAACAAGTGCAGTGATCAAAGAAGAAAAACATTGGCATTCTATACACTGGGTCAAAGACAAATATTTATTAGGCTAATACGATCATTATTAGTTATGTTGGTAAAATGCTATTTTCTGACCACACTAACAGGTCCCATTGATGCTGGAAGTGATCTAGCTTCTCTGCCTAACTGGCAAAGGCTACTGGAGGGTACAGCCGGTGCGTCACCATGTATGCTAAGCAATCTATGTACTAAGCTTTAGAGAGAGATAAAGTGGATGGAGATAAAGTAACTGCCATGTTACAGGCTGTGTTTGAAAAATGACAGGAGCTGGTTGTTGGTACTTTATCTCTATCCATTTTATCTTTCTTCGGCGCTTAGTAAATAGACCCCTCAATCTCTTCCAATTTGTACCTTCTTGTTTAGACAGTGATGCCATCACTCTGCTATTTGTGACACACCACGTTATATACTTTCTCCTGTTGAAGACATTACAGGGGGACAATAGAACTCAAGGCGCTTACAGTAGATATATGGGTTTTCTCTCATTGTATATAAAGCAAATACAGAACAAGACAGTTCTTGGGATAATAGTGCAGTGTACAGTATATACCTAGCACAGGGGCATATGCAGAATTTGTAGGGGAAGCTACTAAAACACCTGTCTGAGGATCCTGTCCACCCAATGGAAGAAGTGTGTCTAGTTCCTGACAAGAACTAGTCACGCTCCAAATATATACTATATATATATATATATATATATATATATATATATATATATTCATATACAAAGAATACTCTCAATTTGCGCTGTAAAGGGAGCAGCACTAAGGATAGGACCACTGTTGGTCAGGACCTTATAATATTACACAACAACAAAAATGGTATCCCAGTGCGCTAAATATATGTAGCTGTACATTCAATGTCAAACAAAGTTACAGATGAATTCACCAATACAGGCTGAATATAAATGAATTAAGTATTGGGTATGCCATAACAAAAGCCTCTAGTACACGGAACATATATTCGGCCTGTATTAGTGAATTCATCTGCAACTTAGTTTGACATTGAATGTACAGCTACATATATATTAGCGCGCTGGGATACCATTTTTGTTGATATATATATTTATTAGGGGGTAAGTGGGGTGGGGGGGGGAGTTAAATGCCACATACCAGTGTTTTTTGCATGTGGCTCAGTCTTTGTGATACCGTGCATTGAAGAGCAGCACAAGTGGGGACATATTTTGAAATTGCCATTGCCTTCGAATACCTACGATACCCTTATCCATATATACATAGACTCCCTCATATGAAATTGACACAAAATGCCACCCATCCTTATTGCCCGCTCCCTCTCATGCTTCACTGACATTCTCTTTGCCATCTTCCATGATTCATTGCCATTCTCATTTTCCCTTCTGTGTTTCTTTGGGATCCTTAATGCTTCTATCTTGTTTGATTTTCATCCCTATTGCCTCCTACCTGATTGCATCCATCATAGTCCCCTCTCTACCATCTGATTAACATACTAATTTCTCCCTCTCCTGAATGCCATCCAAATAGTCCCCTGCCCTGTGCCATCCTAAATGCTCCCTCTCCCATCTGACTGCTTTTCTCATTATCTTTCTCTCTCCCCCCCTTTCCCCCGGTAATGCTTCAATAACTCCAAACCTACCCCTTTCGAGCTGTACCATGAACCAGTCCTAATGCGGGCAATCCCACACCTGCTGCTGCTAAGCACCGCACTCCTCCAGCTATGCTGTGATTATACACATTTCCATTCAGATGGCCATTACAATTGATGCAGTAGAATGATGACCAACATTCCTTGGATCTTAGGGCATCAATTTGATAAAGTAGCTGTGCCTGCTGCAAATAGATTGGATCCAGACAAAGTGAGAGTTGTGTGGTTTGTGGTCAATGGAAATCCCACCCCCCAAACTGCATGCCATGGCTTATTGAGTGTATGCTGCCCAAATAGAAAACGATGGTATAAGCAGCATGGCGTTCACCATATGCAAATGATATCTGAATTACTTTATCTTGTTAAGATAAAGAATATAGCCTGTGTGATTGCTGTCAGCGTGAACAGCACACATCTCAAAGACTCCAGGTAATTTCTATCCTTTGATATTTTCTTGACTGTTCCACACATAAGACAAGAAAAATATCATCTGGTTGAGTCCTTAGAAGGTGTACATATAGTGTGTCACTGACCTAGGTTGGGGGTGTTGTGAACTCGGGGGTTCTCCCGATGGTAGGGGAGAGGAACCACAGTTGGGTCGGAACATGGATGGCCTGACATAGGTCTTCCTCATACAGGACTCTGACAGTAAAGCTTGGTGAAAATATTAAAGAACTTTATTGCAGGAAGGGAGCAACACAATGTCACATGGCAAAGAAGGAACGTATGGGGAAAATGTCCAGGCTTATAGGAGAGCTTGTAAGCAATGTTAAAGATTCCAGAGAAAGAAGTACTTGTGAGTGTTGGTACTAGATAATAGTGACTAAAGAACTTGTGGGTGATGTTATTAAGGATACTGGTGATTTGAAGAACTCGTGAACGGTGGTTAAAGACTCTGCAGATTTGAAACACTTGTGAACGGTGGTTAAAGACACTGGGGATTTGTATGACTTGAGAGCGGTGATTAAAGACACTGATGATTTGTATGACTTGAGAACGGTGATTAAGGACACTGATGATCCGCGGAACTTGTGAACGGTGGTTAAAGACACTGGGGATTTGTATGACTTGAGAGCGGTGATTAAAGACACTGATGATTTGTATGACTTGAGAACGGTGATTAAGGACACTGATGATCCGCGGAACTTGAAAGCGGTGGTTAAAGACACTGATGACTTGTATGACTTGAGAGCGGTGATTAAAGACACTGATGATTTGTAGAGCTTGAGAGCGGTGGTTAAAGACACTGATGATTTGTATGACTTGAGAGCGGTGATTAAAGATACTGATGATTTGTAGAACTTGAGAGCGGGGGTTAAAGACACTGATGATTTGTAGAACTTGAGAGCGATGGTTAAAGACACTGGTAACTTGCAAAACTTGGGAGCGGTGTTTAAAAACACTGATGACTTGTAGAACTTGAGAGCGGCGTTTAAAGACACTGATGACTTGTAGAACTTGAGAGCGGCGTTTAGCCCGCAGCCCACGCTGACTCCAAGAAGCACTGGTGACTGGATTGCAGAGGAACACACCAGCCGCTGGATACGCTGGAACTGTGCAGCAGCTGACAGCTGAAAGTGCCGGAGACACTGGGGTACGACTGCAGAGAGATTCGCCGGGAACGAGAGCACTGGCATCCACTTCAGGGGAAAAGACGATACTCAGGCGCCGAGGCTCTGCCCGGCATCTGACTTTGAATCTCCCGCCTCCGCTGGATTGGCGGAACAGTCTGATGACATCACCCGCTCCCCGCCCATGCGATGCCGGGCGCCACGGCGGCGCCCCCGCCCCGGGGAACCGCGCCAGCCAGACGCCGGAGCCCGCGGACCACCGAAGGCGGAGGCCGCAACACCGACCAGCAGGCACGCAGGGGTAAGCGCGGCGAACGCCGCCTATGGCGTGTGACATAGTGGGTCTGATTCAGAGATGGACACTATTTGCATCCCTGCAATAAAAAAAGATGCTAATGCAGCAGGAGGTGTCTGAGGACAAAAGACGCCCACTGGCGGCATCGCAGTTCCGTGTGCTGCGTCCGAAGACGCAGCATCAGAACACCTTAGCGACCGATAGGCCATCTGAGTGAGCAAAAGGCTATTTAGAATGGTCATCACAGCTCCGTAGCCGAGGCCAATTAATCTGAGCTGGAAGTTGCAGACACTGGGCTCGCCACTCCCAGAAAACAGGGCAACATGCCTCCATTTTCAGGAACACTGGCTATTGCCACATATTCCCCGTCTCCAAACAGCCGCAGCATGTCAACCATACTGCATTTTAGGGGTACTGCAGCTTAGGGGTACGAGACCTGCACATGCGCAGTGGAGATCATGCGCAGATCTACAACCATCATAGATGTACGGAAACAATCAGGCTTACGCACATCTCTGAATCTGGCCCAGTGTCAGAAACACTTACAGTGCTTGGGTATGGAAACTTACAAATTGGTAAATGTTGCAAGATGATATCTGTATGTAGCTACTTGATCATGTGCTTTACGTTTCATGTTATATTTTTATGCTACATCCACATGACATGAAGATTTCTTACTTCATAAAAGTCACACCCAGCCATCTTTTTAGGTGTGTGTATTCCTACAAGTTGTGTTACCTGTCACAGGGCTCCGGGGCAGAACTCTCCTATCTCTAATCTGCAAAAGAAAAAAAACCTCAACGGATATTTCCAGTGTCAGCTGGAAGCTGTGATTGCACAGCAGGAGCCAGGAACCAGTTGGTATGGTTCCTGGTCATGTGACCACTGGGAATGCCGGTCCCAATGATGACTCTAAAAAGTTATATATAGGTTGTGTGAGCAGCCCTCACTCCCTGCTCTTCGAGCCACTCTGTCTGTGAGGAAGAGGTGCTTGCTACAGTGTCATTGCTTGTAGGAAAAGTAAAATAAATAATAAAAAAATACCTAAACTAAATTGTTTATTTAGCCCTACTTCTCCCTTGTTAGTGTCAGATGGGGACTTTCAACAGAGTTTTATTGATTCCATGCAACAATGGTAGTGTATTCACCAATCACTCCAGTGTGGCACAATAGAGGAATTTCAGCACCATAAATGCTAGTGATTATCTAGCTTGAAAAGTGTTAGGGGTGATTCAGGGTTCCAGCATACGCTTACACTTAGATAGCATGCATGAACTATGGGAGTCATTGCGACCCGATTGCTCGCTGCAGTTTATCGCAGCGCAACGAACGGGTCGGAACTGCGCATGCCAGACGGCCAGCCCCCTCAGGCAGAGGCGGTCACTGGGCGGGAGGGGGCTGGACGGCAGCGTTAAGCGCCATTTAGGGGGCGCGGTCTGGCCAACGCAGGCGTGGCCGGACCTTTGGGGGGGGCGGGCCGCGGCGGCTGCGTGACGTCACACGCAGCCGCTGCGACCCGGGTAGCAAAGAGGTTCTCCCGGCCAGCCACAGAAGCTGCGCTGGCCGGAAGTTACTCCTCAAATGCAAAAGCATTGCCGCTGTGCGATGCTTTTGCATTTCTGCGGGGGGGCGGCACTGACATGCGGGGCGGACTAGCCCTGTGCTGGGCGTCCCCCCGCATGTCTGAGTGCCTGATCGTAGCTGTGCTAAATTTAGAACAGCTACGATGAACTCGGAATGACCCCCTATATGTGACAGTTTCACCCATATGCTGAGTTGTACACAGCTATGTGATCGCACCACCCACATCCAGAGGTGTAGCTAGGCGCCATGGTGCCCGGAGCAAGGGTATGTTTTGGCACCCCCCTCCCCTGTACTCAACTGGGAGCCTAGCCAATATGTGGTGGCACGTTACATTTGAAAAGAAACAATATTTAAAACTCCTAAATTAATTGGGGACAATACTGGTTCTATACCTTGTGGAGCTCAGGTGCTGTAGCAGCTTGAGAGGCTGAGCTTGAGAGACTGAGGGGTAGATGTATTAAGCTTGGAGAAGTGATAAAGCAGTGATAAATGCAAGGTGATGACGCACCAGCCAATCAGCTCCAATATGTAAATTTACAGTTAGGAGCTGATTGGCTGGTACATTATCACCTTGCATTTATCACTGCTTTATCACTTCTCAAGGCTTAATACATCTGCCCCTGAGTGAGGCGCTTCAGCTTCTAATGCAGAGAGAGGTGCTGCAGCAGCAGCTGGGGCAGAGAAAGGTGCTGCAGCATCAATTTAGAGAGAAGTACTGCAGCAGCCGTGGCAGAGAAAGGTGCTGTTGCAGCCGAGGCAGAAAGAGGTACTGCAGAGAGAAGTGCTGCAGCATCAATGTAAAGAGAAGTGCTGCAGCAGTTGTGGCAGAGAGAGGTGCTACAGCAGCTGGGGTATAGAGAGGTTCTGCAGCAGCTACGGCAGAGAGAGCTGAGGCAGCAAGTAGAGACATGTGCTGCAGCTTCTAGTAAAGAGAGAGGGGCTGCAGGGGGAGAGAGTGGTGTAGCAGCACAGAAGTAACCCTGCTGCACAGCTACAAGCAGACAGTGAGACATATTAAGAGGCAGAGCTCCGGCATGTGCCGGCTGTCAGTGTCTCCTGTTGTCACCTCTGGCCTGCCCTGTTCCCTACCTAGTCTCCATGTCCGAGTCAGTGTGTGCCCCCTCTGCTTCTCCTTTTCCTGCTCTGTGGCTGCCAGTACAGTGGCCCGTGGGAAGGGGGTGGCGGGCAGCAGCGCGCCCTCTATCTTTTTCGGCGCCTGGAGCTCGCGCTCCACTGGAGCCAACCTTGCTACACCCCTGCCCACATCTAAATACTTGATTCCATAGACGGATCCATGAGTGCACACAACTCCACATAACCCGCAGTATGGTCTACATGTCCGCACTGAACTTAGCCGCTTTACAAATGCCCACCCAGTTGCGCCCATTTAACTGATGGGAGAGCAGATGGGTCATGTAATGTAATATAATGCTCATCTACACTAGATACACACCCAGTTGCCAGTTCAGTAGGTGCACTTTGCCCCCTTCGCCCCCAGAATAGCTCAATGCTTTTTGGCATGGATTCAACAAGGTGCTGTAGACATTCCATAGAGATTCTGGGCCTGATTCAGTGGTGGCCAGAATTAAAACATCAGACACAAGCTCCTGATATTTAATTCTGCATATGCATCCAAGGGCCTAATTCAGACCTAATCGCAGCAGCAATTTTGTTAGTAAATGGGCATAACCATGGGGGTCATTCCGACCTGTTCGCACGCAGTGGTTCTTCGCTGCGGTGCAAACGGGTCGGAACTGCGAATGCACGGCGCCTGCAATGCGCACGCACATCGTTGCCCAGCGACAGCCGTCGCTGGGCAATGACCAGAAGAGAGAAGAAAGTGATCGCGATCGCAAGAAGATTGACAGCGGGGAGGCGTTCCGGGGCAGATACTCACCATTTTCCGGGTGTGGAGATCCGAACGCAGGTGTGTCCAGGCATTTGGCGGCTGTCTGACGTCAATCCCGGGACCTTCATCGCTGAAACCGTCACACAGGGTAAGTAAGTCTGACCCTGGTCTTGTTTTGCAGGATACTTTTTTAGCATAGCAGGGCTGCACAAGCGATCGCAGCCCTGCTATGCTAAAATACACTCCCCCATAGGCGGCGTCTAGTTGAGAGCACGAGCAGCAAAAAGTTGCTACGTGCGATCAACTCGGAATGACCGCCCATGTGCAGTGCAGGTGGGGCAGATGTAACATGTGCAGAGAGTTAGATTTGGGTGGGGTGGATTCAAACTGAAATCTAAATTGCAGTGTAAAAATAAAGCAGCCAGTATTTACCCTGCACAGAAACAATATAACCCACCCAAATCTAACTCTCTCTGCGCATGTTATATATGCCATCAACTGGGAATGACCCCCTTGGTTTTGCCAATTTGCTAACAAATTTGCTGCTGCGATCAGGTCTGAATTAGGCCCCAAGATGCACAGCATATTCAGATATATCCCAAAGGTCCTCTGTAGGACTGAGATCTGGTGACTGTGGAGGCCATTAAAGTACACTGAGCTCAATGTCTTGTTAACAGAACCAGCTTGAGATGATGTGTGGTTTGTAACATGAAGCTTTATCCTGTTCAAAATAGACATTAGAAGTTGGGTAGACTGGCCATAAAGTGATGCACATGGGGCAGGATTCAGTTGTGGTTGGAGTAGCGATTGCTGCTGCTTACATAGAAGCAACGGTGATAGCACTAATATGGTAATGCAGCAGGAGGCGTCACACCTTCTGTATGCATTAGTGATCTCAACTGTGTTGCATCAGATCATCTGCGATGCTATCAGCCAGCTGCATGACCCATGGGGTTGTGCAAGTCAGCCGCTGCAGATGCAGCAAACAGACCAGGAGATCTCAGTCTTCTGATGGAGATCTTGTCCTTGTCACTCCCCCACAATGGTGGTGACTTTCCTCCAGTTTGGGAAATAGAAGCCATCGTCAGCGATTCACCATCCCCAGACGGCATCACACTCAGTCACTAACAGTCTGATGCTGTACTGCATCCTATGTTGCAGACCTGTCCTGCGCGTACGCAGTACGGGTCCGGCGCCTGCGCAAAGTACTGAACATCAATACTTTGCAGCATGCGCCGCAGTAACATGAACTGAATCAGGCCCATGGTCAGCAACAACTAAGATGTTACATTTAAATGATGTTCACTTGGCCTCGATGCGCACCCCCACTGCCAGCATTCTGGAGGCCGGGATGCCGCTGTCGGTTTAGTGACAGCCAGCATCCCATCCAACGGGATCTCATACCGATCCTCTTTAGTGTAAAACAGATTTATGGGGATATCGGGCAGGATTCACAGTTGTATACTAATGCTGCCGTAGATGCAATATTTGACTCAGAGGATGTAAAAAAATATGCTAATGTAACAGCCGCCAGGATTTGTATAGCGACGTCCTTCGGCACCTTCACAGCTTCCTGCAATTGTGTACACATTCACAGCATTCAGGAAACATTGACTTCCTGAGGGAGTCTCTGGTCATTCAGAATGGCCGCCGTAACTGAGATGCCGAGGACATGCAGGCCGATGATACACACCCCTAAAACGGTCCCGACCCGGCCACATTTTTGCCACCACTCCCCGTTAACTCCCACACCAGTCAATCAGTTGCAAATGAATCCTCACTGCGACTGTAATCACAATGCAATCGCTGCACAAGCACAATTTGGCAGTGACAAATGCATAGATCACGATACTCAGTTACAAAAACATTGCCGTAACATGCAACTATTAATCAGGACCATTGTTCAAAGCTTGGACAGAGATAAAGTACTAACCAACCAGCTCCTGACATTTTTTCATACACAGCTTATAACATGACAGAAGCTGTTTGGGCAGAACTTTATCTCTCCACCTTATCTCTCTCCAGACTTTGATAAATATTTACCTTAGGGCCAGATTCAATCACCCGGGGGTTGTGTTGCACTGTTTCTTCTACCAGGTAAAGTGCCTGGAGCTATTCAGTTAGAGATCGGTGAACATCCCCCTAGCAGCCCTGAGGCAACAGTTAACTCTTATTTCTGCTCACAGTCCCCGGATGCAATTGAATCTGCCCCTCAGAGAAAGTCTTTACAATGCTCAGCTGAAAGGATTTGAACTTTATTAACCTGAAGTGTTTTTTTTAGTATTACTAGTACTACATAACCATACTGTATATACTGAGTATATGTTATGCTTTGTAGGTTTACCTGGTCGTCTTTCAGAGTGGATCGTAGTATTATGACACTCCTGTCTGGGCAATACACTGAGCCTTTTGACATTGAATTCCGGGAACTTTATGCCATATCAGAGGAAATAAATCTTTTCAAAGAACTGTGCTTACCAGATGTTCGGCCGAGTCCTATGATCAGCGCTAGACCACGTTCCTCCACTGTTGCACGCAAGCTCATTAACCCCAAATACTCATTGGTGGTGGGGAGAAGTCCGGCTCCTGGGGAAATGCTAAGATTTGGGTCTCCCAATCCACCAGCTGCTGGAGATGATGGGGAAAACGAAGGGGAGAAAAGAATGGCCACATTCCTGGAAGATCTCATTTCTATAGCGCAGGAAGAACCAGAAACTGTGGTGTTGGACAATCTTCCCAAAGTCGCTGTTCCCAATAATAAAGAGACTGGGAAAACCAGAGAAGAGAGTGGGGCAAACAAGTCCCCCAAAAAAATGAGTTTTAGATTATTCAAGAAATCACAACCTCCCGCTCAGGAAAAGGAGGTAGAGGGGGGATTTGTAATATTACATAAACCAAAGCCTGCCTTGAGCAACAGCTTCAGGAGTCAGCAAAATCTGGCTACGTCAGGTAAGGCCGCACATTTAAATTATCATAGAAACCATTACTGTTGTTGGAAATGGTTATTTTAGCCAAATATACACTTTGTCTAATATAATGCATCCTATTTATTACAGGTTGAGCCTCCCAAATCCAAAAATCTAATATCCAAAATCCAAACATTTTTGAGCGTAACTGATATAGTTACACTTTTGCTTTCTGATGGTTTAATGTACACAAGGCCCCTCATTCCGAGTTGATAGCTCGCTAGCTGCTTTTAGCAGCTATGCAAACGCTAAGCTGCCGCCCTCTGGGAGTGTATCTTAGCTTAGCAGAAGTGCGAACGAAAGGATCGCAGAGCGGCTACAAAAAAAGATTGTGCAGTTTCTGAGCAGCTCCAGACCTACTCCTACCTTGCGAACACTTCAGACTATTTAGTTCCTGTTTTGACGTCACGAACACGCCCTGCGTTCGGCCAGTCACGCCTGCGTTTCCCCTTGCATGTCTGTGTTTGTATCTGACACGCCCGCGTTTTTCCACACACTTCCCGAAAACGGTCGGTTACCTCCCAGAAACACCCACTTCATGTCAATCACTCTGCGGCGAGCAGTGCGACTGAAAAGCGTCGTTAGACCTTGTGTGAAACTACTTTGGCTGTTGTGAAAATACGTCACGCATGCGTATTGCGCCGCATACGCATGCGCAGAAGTGCCGTTTTTTTGCCTAATCGCTGCGCAGCGACCGAAAACAGCTAGCAAACAACTCGGAATGACCACCAAAGACCAGTATCCTACTATGCGCTGTAATTTACCGCATGGCAAAAATTAGCTTTTAATGTATTTTTTTGCAAAATGGTCATTATTGGGCTATACAATTATAGCCTATTTTTACTGTGCGGTAAATAACCCTATGTGTTTTCGTGGCAGTGATCACGGCTTTGAAGAACACTTTTCGGGGATTTGGTTGTGATTGCCTGAGGTAGGCGGAACAAGCCCCGAGATAAGTGCTGGCAGTTGGAACTTAGAGGATAGCCCTGGGGGAGATAATTAGCCGCAGTAAATTCATGCTGCTAATTGGATAACTCCAAACTTTGTTTCATGCACACAATTATTAAAAATATTGTATAGAATTACATTCAGGCTAGGTGTACATTATAAGCCTTGTATTGTAAGGTGTAAATGAAACATAAATGTATTTCATGTACAGATTTTGGTCCCATTCCCAAGATATCCCATTATGGTATGCAAATATTCCAAGTACAGAAAAATCTGAAATCCAAAATATTTCTGGTCTCAAGCACTTCTCATATGGGAGACTCACCCTGTACTGCGTACTATGGCCCTCATTCCGAGTCGTTCGCTCTGTAATTTTCATCGCATCGCAGTGAAATTCCGCTTAGTACGCATGCGCAATAATCGCACTGCGACTGCGCCAAGTAATTTTACAATGAAGATAGTATTTTTACTCACGGCTTTTTCTTCGCTCCGGCGATCGTAGTGTGATTGACAGGAAATGGGTGTTACTGGGCGGAAACACTGCGTTTTAGGGGCGTGTGGATAAAAACGCTACCGTTTCCGGAAAAAACGCAGGAGTGGCCGGAGAAACGGGGGAGTGTCTGGGCGAACGCTGGGTGTGTTTATGACGTCAAACCAGGAACGACAAGCACTGAACTGATCGCAGATGCCGAGTAAGTCTGAAGCTACTCTGAAACTGCTAAGTAGTTTGTAATCGCAATATTGCGAATACATCGGTCGCAATTTTAAGAAGCTAAGATACACTCCCAGTAGGCGTAGGCTTAGCGTGAGCAACTCTGCTAAATTCGCCTTGCGAGCGATCAACTCGGAATGAGGGCCTATGAACCTCTGACTAAGGGGGGTAACCAATTAGCAGCAATATCCTGTTCTTGCTGCAAACAAATGCAAAAATGCAGCTTTTTCGCAACCCACAATATCGCAGCTATCCAGTTACCACTTGGAAACCCCCTTAATGACTAATTAGGCACTTTGAAGTTTTTAATTATTTTTAATTAGCCAATAATGTTAGTTTTGGGGTGGAAAAGCGCAGCCAGGCACACTTAGTCATTGCTGCGATGCGTATGCACGTGCGTACGCAATGCAGCAACGATGAGCCAGGCTACGTCTGTATATTAAATTTATCCAATATTGGGGGTCATTCCAAGTTGATCGCTCGCTGCCGTTTTTCGCAGTGCAGCGAACAGGTTACTACTGCGCATGCGTATGCACCGCAATGCGCACGCAAGTCGTACGGGTACAAAGTGAATCGCTGCTAGGCGATGGATTTAACGAAGAATCCATTCGCACAGCCGATCGCAAAGAGATTGACAGGAAGAGTTTGTGGGTGGCAACTGACCGTTTTCTGGGAGTGTTTGGAAAAATACATGCGTGTCCAAGCGTTTGCAGGGCGGGTGTCTGACGTCAATTCCGGGACCAAAAATACTGAAGTGATCGCAGCGGCTGAGTAAGTCCAGAGCTACTCAGAAACTGCAAAAAACGTTTTCACCCCGCTCGGCTGCACACGCGTTTGCACACTTGCAAGCGATCAACTCGGAATGAGGGCCATTGTGTTGCATGGCACATCATTTTTATTTGTCTCTATTTATAAGCGGAGACAAGGTTAGTCCTACAACATCATGATATGGAACACTGCTCACCTTAAATAAACACTAAGAATTTGCACATATATTAACCTGCTGCTGACTGCCCTCTGTCATCATTTTTGCTGATGTGATAAAGAATCCTCTTATGTCACTCGTTACACTTTTTAAGTATTTCATGGGCCACAAGAGGAACTTTTTGGATACATTAGCATAGCAACAGTATA
Organism: Pseudophryne corroboree; assembly: GCF_028390025.1. Classification (NCBI taxonomy): domain Eukaryota; kingdom Metazoa; phylum Chordata; class Amphibia; order Anura; family Myobatrachidae; genus Pseudophryne; species Pseudophryne corroboree. The sequence continues at coordinate 361,459,023 of NC_086452.1, forward strand.
CCAACCACACCAGTGCCAAAGGGCTTAGTCTGACACTCTGACCGCTTTCACACCGCAAACCCGGGTCAGACCCTTTCACACTACACTTTCAACCCAGGTTAGTGCAGGGTTGGCTCCTTTTAACTCAACCCGGGTCAGAAATTAAAACACCATGGATGTCATTTTAAATGGACTTTTTTGGGCTCAGAAAGATGAGGTGTCAGAAGGGGAAAAAATGAGAGGGTGGGGACAGCTCACAGCATTGCAGGAATCGTGGCTGACAGAGCTATGTTTTTATACACAAATGCATCTTTAGCATACCTCCCAACTGTCCCGCTGTCCTACCTGCGGGCCACAGTGTCTCGCGGAGGAGGGGGGGCGGGGGCAGTTGGGAGGCTCCTCTCGCTGTGCACATGCGTCTATTCACAGGTGACAGAGGGAGAGGGGGCATGCCAGCAGCTCAGAGAGTGCTGGGCATGCCCCCTCAGTGATGGTACAAGTGGGCGTGACTCACGATCAAGGCTCTGCCGCGAGGCCATGACCCTTTCGGGCATGCGCGCCGCAAAGGTCCCTCTTTGTACTTGTAAGAAGTTGGGAGGTATGCAGTAAGCTGCCTAGCAATCTCTGCCTCACCCCTAATTCTTAATAGCTCTAATTGTTAATGCTCTCTGTTGCTCTCTGTCTTAATGCTCTCCTGTGTAGCAGGGGTCAGGCTGCTGACATCATCAAGGCACACAAAGAACAGCCAATCAGCACTTTTACATGAATGCAGGATTGAATAACCCGGGTTGGTACTTTAGAGTGCACATTGACCTGGATCCAACCCGTGTATATGCCCCCTCCCCTCCTGCGCCTGTGTAGCCATGTAAGAACCAGTCCTGTTTAACAGTTACATGAGTCTCCACTAGGAGTAGTGTCAGATGACAGTACTGCATATCATTGCCTCAAGGATTCATAACTACTGTAAAACATTACCAACATCTGCTGAACAGGCTACACAGGTCCTTCCGTATGTTGCAGGGCACAAACTCAGATTCTCAGAACATTTAGCTAACACATTGTTTGAATATTTTATTTTATTTCTCTATCGTCCTAGTGGATGCTGGGGTTCCTGAAAGGACCATGGGGAATAGCGGCTCCGCAGGAGACAGGGCACAAAAAGTAAAGCTTTAGGATCAGGTGGTGTGCACTGGCTCCTCCCCCTATGACCCTCCTCCAAGCCTCAGTTAGATTTTTGTGCCCGGCCGAGAAGGGTGCAATCTAGGTGGCTCTCCTAAAGAGCTGCTTAGAAAAGTTTAGCTTAGGTTTTTTATTTTACAGTGAGTCCTGCTGGCAACAGGATCACTGCAACGAGGGACTTAGGGGAGAAGAAGTGAACTCACCTGCGTGCAGGATGGATTGGCTTCTTTGGCTACTGGACATTAGCTCCAGAGGGACGATCACAGGTACAGCCTGGATGGTCACCGGAGCCTCGCCGCCGGCCCCCTTGCAGATGCTGAAACAAGAAGAAGGTCCAGAATCGGCGGCATGAAGACTCCTCAGTCTTCTTAAGGTAGCGCACAGCACTGCAGCTGTGCGCCATTTCCTCTCAGCACACTTCACACGGCAGTCACTGAGGGTGCAGGGCGCTGGAAGGGGGGCGCCCTGGGAGGCAATGAAAACCTATTTTTGGCTAAAAATACCTCACATATAGCCTCCGGGGGCTATATGGAGATATTTAACCCCTGCCAGAATCCGTTAAGAGCGGGAGACGAGGCCGCCGAAAAAGGGGCGGGGCCTATCTCCTCAGCACACAGCGCCATTTTCCCTCACAGAAAGGCTGGAGGGAAGGCTCCCAAGCTCTCCCCTGCACTGCACTACAGAAACAGGGTTAAAACAGAGAGGGGGGGCACTAATTTGGCGTTAGAAATATATAAAAAAGATGCTATAAGGGAAAACACTTATATAAGGTTGTCCCTATATAATTATAGCGTTTTTGGTGTGTGCTGGCAAACTCTCCCTCTGTCTCTCCAAAGGGCTAGTAGGTCCTGTCCTCTATCAGAGCATTCCCTGTGTGTGTGCTGTGTGTCGGTACGTGTGTGTCGACATGTATGAGGACGATGTTGGTGAGGAGGCGGAGCAATTGCCTGTAATGGTGATGTCACTCTCTAGGGAGTCGACACCGGAATGGATGGCTTATTTAGGGAATTACGTGATAATGTCAACACGCGGCAAGGTCGGTTGACGACATGAGACGGCCGACAAACAATTAGTACCGGTCCAGACGTCTCAAAAACACCGTCAGGGGTTTTAAAACGCCCGTTTACTTTAGTCGGTCGACACAGACACAGACAGGGACACTGAATCCAGTGTCGACGGTGAATAAACAAACGTATTCCTTATTAGGGCCACACGTTAAGGGCAATGAAGGAGGTGTTACATATTTCTGATACTACAAGTACCACAAAAGAGGGTATTATGTGGGATGTGAAAAAACTACCGTAGTTTTTCCTGAATCAGATAAATTAAATGAAGTGTGTGATGATGCGTGGGTTCCCCCCGATAGAAAATATGGGCGGTATACCCTTTCCCGCCAGAAGTTAGGGCGCGTTGGGAAACACCCCTTAGGGTGGATAAGGCGCTCACACGCTTATCAGAACAAGTGGCGGTACCGTCTATAGATAGGGCCGTCCTCAAGGAGCCAGCTGACAGGAGGCTGGAAAATATCATAAAAAGTATATACACACATACTGGTGTTATACTGCGACCAGCGATCGCCTCAGCCTGGATGTGCAGAGCTGGGGTGGCTTGGTCGGATTCCCTGACTAAAAATATTGATACCCTTGACAGGGACAGTATTTTATTGACTATAGAGCATTTAAAGGATGCATTTCTATATATGCGAGATGCACAGAGGGATATTTGCACTCTGGCATCAAGAGTAAGTGCGATGTCCATATCTGCCAGAAGATGTTTATGGACACGACAGTGGTCAGGTGATGCAGATTCCAAACGGCACAAAGGTGTATTGCCGTATAAAGGAAGAGGAGTTATTTGGGGTCGGTCCATCGGACCTGGTGGCCACGGCAACTGCTGGAAAATCCACCGTTTTTTACCCTAAGTCACATCTCTGCAGAAAAAGACACCGTCTTTTCAGCTTCAGTCCTTTCGTCCCTATAAGAGTCATATCTGCCCAGGGATAGAGGAAAGGGAAGAAGACTGCAGCAGGCAGCCCATTCCCAGGAACAGAAGCGTTCCACCGCTTCTGACAAGCTCTCAGCATGACGCTGAGACCGTACAGGACCCCTGGATCCTACAAGTAGTATCCCAGGGGTACAGATTGGAATGTCGAGACGTTTCCCCTGCGCAGGCTCCTGAAGTCTGCTTTACCAAGGTCTCCCTCCGACAAGGAGGCAGTATGGGAAACAATTCACGAGCTGTATTCCCAGCAGGTGATAATTAAATTACCCCTCCTACAACAAGAAAAGGGGTATTATTCCACACTATATTGTGGTACTGAAGCCAGAAGGCTAGGTGAGACCTATTCTAAATCTAAAAAAATTTGAACACTTACAAAGGTTCAAATCAAGATGGAGTCACTCAGAGCAGTGATAACGAACCGGGAAGAAGGGGACTATATGGTGTCCCGAGACATCAGGGATGCTTACCTCCATGTCCCAAATTTGCCCTTATCACTAAGGGTACCTCAGGTTCGTGGTACAGAACTGTCACTATCAGTTTCAGACGCTGCCGTTTGGATTGTCCACGGCACCCCGGGTCTTTACCAAGGTAATGGCCGAAATGATGGTTCTTCTTCGAAGAAAAGGCGTCTTAATTATCCCTTACTTGGACGATCTCCTGATAAGGGCAAAGTCCAGGGAACAGTTGGAGGTCGGAGTAGCACTATCTCGGATACTGTTACAACAGCAGGGGTGGATTCTAAATATTCCAAAATCGCAGCTGATCCCGACAACAAGTCTCCTGTGCTTAGGGATGATTCTGGACACAGTCCAGAAAAAGGTGTTTCTCCCGGAAGAGAAAGCCAGGGAGTTATCCGAGCTAGTCAGGAACCTCCTAAAATCAGTGCATCATTGCACAAGGGCCATGGTAAAAAAATGGTGACTTCCTTCGAAGCAATTCCAGTCGGCAGATTTCATGCAAGAACTTTTCAGTGGGATCTGCTGGACAAATGGTCCGGATCGCATCTTCAGATGCATCAGCGGATAACCCTATATCCAAGGACAAGGGTGTCTCTCCTGTGGTGGTTACAGAGTGCTCATCTTCTAGAGGGCCGCAGATTCGGCATTCAGTTTTGGATGTTGGTGACCACGGAGGCCAGCCCGAGAGGCTGGGGAGCAGTCACACAAGGAAAAAATTTCCAGGGAGTGTGATCAAGTCTGGAGACTTTTCTCCACATAAATATAGCTAAGGGTAAATTTATAATGCTCTAAGCTTAGCAAGACCTCTGCTTCAAGGTCAGCCGGTATTGATCCAGTGGGATAAAACATCACGGCAGTCGCCCACGTAAATAGACAGGGCGGCACAAGAAGCAGGAGGGCAGTGGCAAAAACTGCAAGGACTTTTCGCTGGGCGGAAAATCATGTGATAGCACTGTCAGCAGTGTTTCATTCCGGGAATGGAAACTGGGAAGCAGACTTCCTCAGTAGGCACGACCTCCACCCGGCAGAGTGGGAACTTCATGGGGAAGTTTTCCACATGATAGTAAACCGTTGGTAATTACCAAAGGTGGACATGATGGCGTCCCGTCTGAACAAAAAACGGGACAGGTATTGCGCCAGGTTAAGAGACCCTCAGGCAATAGCTGTGGACGTTCTGGTAACACCGTGGGTGTACCAGTCGGTGTATGTGTTCCATCCTCTGCTTTTCATACCTAAGGTACTGAGAATTATAAGACGTAGAGGAGTAAGAACTATACTCATGGCTCCGGATTGGCCAAGAAGGACTTGGTACCCGGAACTTCAAGAGATGCTCACAGAGGACTTATGGCCTCTGCCGCTAAGAAGGGACTTGTTTCAGCAAGTACCATGTCTGTTCCAAGACTTACCGCAGCTGCGTTTGACGGCATGGCGGTGGAACGCCGGATCCTAAGGGAAAAGGCATTCAGGAAGAGGTCATTCCTACCCTGGTCAAAGCCAGAAAGGAGGTGACCGCACAACATTATCACCACATGTGGCGAAAATATGTTGCGTGGTGTGAGGCCAGGAAGGCCCCACGAAGAAATTTCAACTCGGTCGATTCCTGCATTTCCTGCAAACAGGAGTGTCTATGGGCCTCAAATTGGGGTCCATTAAGGTTCAAATTTCGGCCCTGTCGATTTTTCTTCCAGAAAGAATTGGCTTCAGTTCCTGAAGTCCAGAAGTTTGTCAAGGGAGTATTGCATATACAACCCCCTTTTGTGCCTCCAGTGGCACTGTGGGATCTCAACGTAGTTCTGGGATTCCTCAAAACACATTGGTTTAAAACCAGTCAAATCTGTGGATTTGAAGCATCTCACATGAAAAGTGAACATGCTCTTGGACCTGGCCTGGACCAGGCGAGTGTCAAATTGGTGGTTTTTTTCTCAAAAAAGCCCATATCTGTTTGTCCATTCGGACAGGGCAGAGCTGCGGACTCGTCCCCAGTTCTCTCCCTAAGGTGGTGTCAGTGTTTCACCTGAACCAGCTTATTGTGGTGTCTTGCGCCTACTAGGGACTTGGAGGACTCCAAGTTGCTAGATGTGGTCAGGGCCCTGAAAATATAGATTCCAGGACGGCTGGAGTCAGGAAAACTGACTTGCTGTTATCCTGTATGCACCCAACAAACTGGGTGCTCTTGCTTCTAAGCAGACTTTTGCTAGTTGGATGTGTAATACAATTCAGCTTGCACATTCTGTGGCAGGCCTGCCACAGCCAAAATATGTAAATGCCCATTCCACAAGGAAGGTGGGCTCATCTTGGGCGGCTGCCCGAGGGGTCTCGGCTTTACAACTTTGCCGAGCGGCTATTAGTATTTAGTCAGGGGCAAACACGTTTGTAAAATCCTACAAATTTGATAACCTGGCTAAGGAGGACCTGGAGTTCTCTCATTCGGTGCTGCAGAGTCATCCGCACTCTCCCGCCCGTTTGGGAGCTTTGGTATAATCCCCATGGTCCTTTCAGGAACCCCAGCATCCACTAGGACGATAGAGAAAATAAGAATTTACTTACCGATAATTCTATTTCTCGGAGTCCGTAGTGGATGCTGGGCGCCCATCCCAAGTGCGGATTATCTGCAATACTTGTACATAGTTACAAAAATCGGGTTATTATTGTTGTGAGCCATCTTTCAGAGGCTCCGCTGTTATCATACTGTTAACTGGGTTCAGATCACAGGTTGTACAGTGTGATTGGTGTGGCTGGTATGAGTCTTACCCGGGATTCATAAATCCTTCCTTATTGTGTACGCTCGTCCGGGCACAGTATCCTAACTGAGGCTTGGAGGAGGGTCATAGGGGGAGGAGCCAGTGCACACCACCTGATCCTAAAGCTTTACTTTTTGTGCCCTGTCTCCTGCGGAGCCGCTATTCCCCATGGTCCTTTCAGGAACCCCAGCATCCACTACGGACTCCGAGAAATAGAATTATCGGTAAGTAAATTCTTATTTTTTACTTTAAGGCTAATTCGCTATCCAGAAGTCGGTTTGGGTTGGGTTCACTACTTAGGCAGTCAAAACTTAGAAACCATAATGTCAATAGGGCCCTCCTCCTCTCTTAAGACGCCCTTGCTTTAAATCTAGTGTCTAGGAACGTGTAGAACCTTCTGTAGCTATGACCCATAGAAGTAAGATCTCTGGGTGCTATGAGCATAACTCTCTGCAGGACAGTCCCGCTTTGAGGGCCCTCTCCCACCATCACAGTCAGGACTACTTTGTCCAGATCACAGCCAACTTTGGGGGGTATATTACATTGACTGCTGCCCTGTTTTTAGGCACTTCGGGGACTGGGGGTATTAATTAGAGCACCCACTATCATTTTTAGATGTTTTCTATGCTCTGACTTTTATTATTAAAAGAGATGCATGTCTTTAACTTTAAGTGGTAATTCACTACACAATAAAAATAAATATTTTGCATGTCCATGTTATCTTGGCTGTAACAGTTTTAGCTTTATTGTAGTTACGATCTGCACCAGCGGCTGCTTCTGCCTGTGATTCCCGCGGTGTCTGTCTTCCTCCATCAGTGTGATGTCACCAGGTCATATGGGAGCAGTGTTGGGCAGGCTGATATGTCTCACTTGTGCACATGTGCGGGACTGATGCTCCAGCTGTGATTAGCAGGGCATGCTTCCAATTGAAAGCCACTGCTACTGTCAGGCAGCCTGTCACCTGGGTGTCGGATTCCTAGGTAAAATCTACCACTGGTCTGCACTAATACCAGTAACAGAATTTTGACCATCATTGCTAATAGTAATAGCAGCAAGAAAGGGAGGGGAGCGAGAGGGAGTGAGAGAGATAGAGAGTCTCAGGGAGGGAAAGTGAAAGAGAAGGGAGAGTGTCAGGAAGAGACAGGAAATAGAGAAAGAGATAGAAAGTCAGGGAGAAAGAGAGTCTCAGAGAGAGAGAGTATCATGGAGAGGGAGTCAGGGAGAGAGTGTGTCATGGAGAGGGAGTCAGGGAGAGAGAGTGTGTCAGGGAGAGGGAGTCAGGGAGAGAGTGTGTCAGGGAGAGGGAGTCAGGGAGAGAGTGTGTCAGGGAGAGGGAGTCAGGGAGAGAGTGTGTCAGGGAGAGGGAGTCAGGGAGAGAGTGTGTCATGGAGAGGGAGTCAGGGAGAGAGTGTGTCAGGGAGAGGGAGTCAGGGAGAGAGTGTGTCAGGGAGAGGGAGTCAGGGAGAGAGTGTGTCAGGGAGAGGGAGTCAGGGAGAGAGTGTGTCAGGGAGAGGGAGTCAGGGAGAGAGTGTGTCAGGGAGAGGGAGTCAGGGAGAGAGTGTGTCAGGGAGAGAGACAATGTTAGGTAGAGAGATAGGGAAAATCCCCCCATTTACCACATTTTCCAAATGTACTAAGTCCCAGCTGCCTGTCAGCGCTGCGGAGGGGATCACCAGGTTTTGCTAGCGTTATCCCATAGAAGCCCATGGGCTTTTCTCTGCAGCGCTGGTGTGACTCCCTCCCAGCATGCCCCACGGCCGCCCCTGTCACTCTGCGCATGCGCACAGAGGCGGATTGGCCATAGGGTTCACAGGGAATATTCCCGGTGGGCCGACGCACCCGCGGGTCCTGTTTTGTTTGAGGACATGTGGTCCTATTTATAGACATAATAAATAAGATGCAAAATAATTTGCATATATGAAAATTACTGCCACTTAGCCTGTGATTGCAGATGATCTAGTGTATGCTCTCTCTGCCTGCTGACATACAGTATAAGATTGAGTGAATAGTGATTGGGATACGGTTGGTGTAATAAGCAAGAAAATATATCTTTCTAAAGAATTTTATATAGTTTCCTAAATTCTAATATAATGTGCTCATAATATTTAATTTTATTTCCTTTTAACTTCCCCCTTGATGCTGGACATGCCCACTGTTCGGAAAGTCTTGGGGGGAGGGTGCTGCTGCCATGGCCCATGGCTAGACCTTACACCTCTGGTGCTGCCCATGTGGGGCCACTAGTACAAATTTTTCCAGGGCCGTTTTTTGTTCCCAATCCGCCCCTGCATGCGCACAATGACTCCGGGGGCCAAAACACGGAAGTCAGGGAGCCGCCGGGATCGTGAAGGACAGCTGTTATCGGAAAAGCTGTCCTTCGCAATACTAATCGCATATGTAACATAGAAACATACAAACATAGAATTTGACGGCAGATAAGAACCACTTGGCCCATCTAGTCTGCCCCTTTTTTATTTTATCCTTTAGGCAATCTCAACCCTTTTTTAACCTTAATTCTTTGTAAGAATATTCATATGCCTGTCCCAAGCATGTTTAAATTGCCGTACAGTCTTAGCCTCTACCACCTCTGATGGGAGGCTATTCCACTTATCCACTACCCTTTCTGTGAAGTAATTTTTCCTTAAATTTCCCCTGAACCTCCCCCCCTCCAGTCTCAATGTATGCCCTCGAGTTCTAATACTTCTTTTCCTTTGAAGAATGTTTCCCTCCTGAACTTTGTTAAGACCCTTGATATATTTGAAAGTTTCTATCATGTCCCCCCTTTCCCTTCTCTCCTCCAAACTATGCATGTTAAGATCTTTTAGCCTTTCCGGGTAAGTTTTGTGATGTAGGCCATACACCATTTTAATTGCCCTTCTTTGTACACTCTCTAATGTATTTATATCCTTCTGGAGATAGGGTCTCCAGAACTGAACACAGTATTCCAGATGAGGCTGTACCAATGACCTATACAGTGGCATTATCACTTCTTTTTTCCTGCTACTGATTCCTCTCCCTATGCAACCAAGCATCTGACTTGCCTTTCTCATTGCTTTGTTGCATTGCTTTCCTGCCTTCAATTCACTTGAAATAGTGACTCCTAAATCTCTTTCCTCCTCAGTAGTTTCCATTATAGTACCCTGTGATACAATACATAGCCTTTGGGTTTTTGAGACCCAAGTGCATGATTTTGCATTTTTTAGCATTAAACTGTAGTTGCCACGTTCTTGGCCATTTCTCAAGCCTACCTAGGTCATTAATCATTTGTTTGACCCCTCCCGGTGTGTCTACCCTGTTGCATATCTTTGTATCATCTGCAAAAAGGCATACCTTCCCTTCAATACCATCTGCAATGTCACCAACAAAGATATTAAAGAGAACTGGACCAAGTACAGATCCCTGGGGTACTCCACTGGTAACATTTCCCTCCATAGATTGCACTCCATTAACTGTTTCCTATCCTGCAACCAGGTTCTTATCCATTTAACTGATTTATAATCCACCCCCAGGCTTTCAAGTTTATTTAGCAGTCTGCGATGTGGGACAGTGTCAAATGCCTTACTAAAGTCTAGATATGCTACATCTACAGCTCCCCCTTGATCTATTATTTTCATCACAGAGTCAAAAAAGTCAATAAGATTTGTTTGGCATGATCTCCCACCAGTAAATCCATGCTGTTTTGGATCCTGTAAGTTGTTTGATTTAAGATATTCCACTACTCTTTCTTTTAATAGTTTTTCCATTACTTTCCCTACTACTGATGTAAGGCTTACTGGTCTGTAGTTACTTGCTTCTTCCTTGCTTCCACTTTTGTGCAGTGGAACTACATTTGCTCTTTTCCAGTCCTCTGGAATAGCACCTGTATTTAGTAACTGGTTAAATAATTCTGTTAAAGGTGTAACCAGCACATCTTTTAGCTCTTTGGGTATCCTTGGATGTATCCCATCTGGTCCCATTGATTTATCCACTTTTAGTTTTGAAAGTTCTGTTAGGACCTTCTCCTCTGTAAATGTATTTTCATCTACCTTATTTTTATGAATGTCCTTGCAACTTAACTGTGACCCCATCCCTTCTTCTGTAGTAAATACTGAGCAAAAATAATTATTTGGGTGATCTGCTATTGCCTTGTCTCCCTCCACCAAATGCCCACTCTCTGTCTTAAGTCTTATTATTCCTCCATTTGATTTTCTCCTTTCACTTATATACTTAAAAAAAGTTTTGCCCCCTTTATCTACTGACTGGGCCATTTTCTCCTCAGCTTCTGCCTTTGCACATCTGATCACTTTCTTAGCATCCTTCCGTCTGTCCAGATACACCTCTTTGTCGTTATTATTTTGAGTGTTTATATTTCCTAAAAGCCATCTTTTTTTGCTTTCACACTAGTTGATACTTCTTTTGTGAACCACACTGGCTTCCTTTTCCTTGTGCTTTTCCTAACCATTTTGATACAAAGGTCTGTTGCACTTAGCATTGCACTTTTCAGTTTTTTCCACCTCTCCTGCACTCCTTCCAAGTTCCTCCAGTCTGCCAATGAATCACTTAAACATCTCCCCATTTTTGCAAAGTCAGCATTTCTAAAATCCAACACCTTTGTTTTTGTGTGACAGGAGTTGGATCCTGTCTTTATACTAAACCATACTGCTTGATGATCACTGGATCCCAGGTGCTCACCCACATATATATCAGATATCCTATCACCATTTGTAAGAATTAGATCTAATATTGAGTCTTTGCGAGTGGGCTCCCTCACCAATTGCTTGAGAGATGCTCCCTGTAAGGAATGTAGAAATTTGCCACTTGTAGCTGAACTTGCAAAAGACCCCTCCCAATTTACATCAGGTAAATTAAAGTCTCCCATGATTATGACTTCTCCCTTAAAAGCCATTTTAGAGATGTCCAACAATAGGTTCCTGTCCAAATCCTGCCCCTGGCCTGGTGGTCTATAGATCACCCCAATGCGAATAATGTCCTTCTTCCCATTTTCTATGGTGACCCAAAGGGCCTCAGTTTTGGCTTCAATATTTTGTATTAAAGTAGCATTTATGCTTTTTTTCACATACATTGCTACCCCTCCTCCTATTCTTCCTATTCTATCTTTCCTAAATAAATTGTATCCTGGTATAGCTAAGTCCCAGTCATGATTCTCATTGCACCAAGACTCTCTAATTGCCACAAAATCCAGGTTATCCCTTGTCATTATCGCAATTAGCTCTGGAATTTTGTCTCCTAAGCTCCTAGCATTTGCACACATAGCTTTAAGAATTTTGTCTGTGCATTTGTTATTAGTAGCCATGTCCAGAGCGTACAAAATAAATGACAAGTTTAAAGTTGACATTACCTGTTTGGGGATGTTGCTCAGTATTTGTTTTCTTTTACTAATCGGTAATCATACTCTGTCCTTTACACCATGACTACACCTTACTAAATATAAAGATATAGTACACCTGACCACAATGGGTAAATGTTCAAAGGAGGTAAACACCAGTCAGTATGCAATAATAAAATGTTTCACCGAGCAACTTCCCCACACATGCAATGACATTTACAAGAAATCATTACATCAAGAAACATACATAAGTTTGCCTAAGAGAGAACTGTAGTGAGCAGATTGGGGATGCCTTTTCATAGGTTTTTAAAAACAGATAATATGCATAAGATGAATTACATACTTTTGTAAGTAAATATGCGATTAGCATAGTGACAGTTGGCGGCGATGTCTCTTAGTACATCCTGCCTATAGAGAGAGAGACAGTGTCAGGGAGAGAGAAAGGGAGAGACAGTGTCAGAGAGAGAGTGTATCAGGGAGAGAGAGACATATCGGTGAGAGAGAGACAGTGTCAGGGAGAGAGAGAGACAGTGTCAGGGAGAGAGATTGATAGAGACAGTTTCAGGGAGAGAGATAGTGCTGTATTCAAATAATATATCACGTCCATTCTCTTTTCTAAAGTGATCCCCGTTATTGCGCATATCGCGCCCATAGTAATCAGGTTTAGCTGTGTAAAGGGTTGGGAGCCCTCACTACCCCGGGGGTAGCGAGCTGAAATGATTATACCACGCCCGTCAGCAGAAACAGAATGGGTCTGGAAGGGGGTAAAAAGAATTGAATACCGCCCATAGAGAGAGACAATGTCAGGGAGAGAGATAGTGTGTAAGGGAGAGAGAGACTGTCAGGGAGAGAGAGTCAGTGTCAGAGAAAGACAGACAGTATCAGGGAGAGAGAGAGAGAGAGAGAGAGAGAGAGAGAGAGAGACAGTGTCAGGAAGAGAAAGAGAGTGTAGTCAGGGAGAGAGACTATGTGGGAGAGAGAAAAGAGAGAGGAGCAAGAGAGAGAGTGTCAGGGAGGGAAAGAGAGAGTGGGAGGGTGTCACACTCGCGGCGCTGCGGCTGCCGCGCTTACCGCTCCGGGTGCGCTGGGTCTCCCGGCGGTCGTCGCCCCCGGTGGGCTCCGGGTCGTCGCGTCTTGCTGGCGCTGCCTCCGGCGGGTTCCCGGGGTGTGGGCGCCGCCATTTCGCCCGGCATCCACGAGAGCGTGGTGAGCGGGTGACGTAATCGGCCCCTTCCGCCAATCAGGAGAGGGCGGGAAGTTCAAAGGCAGACGCCGTACAGAGCCCCGGCGCCTGAGTATCGTCTTTTCCAATGATCACCAGTGCTAGCAGCGTTCAGCGTGTTCTCAAGCTGAACGTCTCCTGTATTCCAGCGTTGCAGAGTATCTTTCAGTGGGACATTCCCTGTGCTACCAGCGTTACAGAGTATCTTTCAGTGGGACATTCCCTGTGCTACCAGCGTTACAGAGTATCTCTCAGTGGGACATTCCCTGTGCTACCAGCGTTACAGTGTATCTCTCAGAGGGACACCTCCTGTGCTTCCAGTATTACAGGGTATCCCTAAGTGGAACGCCTCCCAAACTTCCAGAGTTACACTGAATCTCAAATCCTCATTTATTTCTTCAGCATCGCTCACAAGTTCTTCGTTCTTCTGTGTGCTTCAACATCGTTCTCAAATCCTCATTCATTTCTTCAACATCGCTCACAAGTTCTTCATTCTTCTGTGTGCTTCAATATCGTTCTCAAATCTTCATTCATTTTTTCAGCATCGCTCACAAGTTCTTCATTCTTCTGTGTGCTTCAACATCATTCTCAAATCTTCATTCATCTCTTCAGCATCGCTCACAAGTTCTTAATTCTTCTGTGTGCTTCAACATCGTTCTCAAATCTTCATTCATTTCTTCAACATCTCTCACAAGTTCTTCATTCTTCTGTGTACTTCAGCATCGCCCCCAAGCCTTGGCGACAACTAATTCTTTAGCATTACAGGTTGGTTACAACCGCTAATTTCTGCATGAGGAAAACCTACATCCGGCCATCCCTGCTCCGGCCCAGCTGTGGTTCCTCTTCCCTACCATCGGAAGAACCCCCGAGTTCTCAACACTCCCAACCCAGGTCAGTGACAGTATACTCAGGCCACATGGACCCGGGGGATCGGAACCCAGGGTCAAGCGCCATCCAAAACTTGGCTTCCCGAGTTCAGAGTCAGGAGGCGGCACAGAGCCAGGTGATGCAGTATCTCCAGGAATTATCCGGCCGGCTGGATCAAATTCAGGCTTCCCTGGCTTCAGTAGTTCCGGCTCCTGCTCCAGTACCCGCTCCAGTAGTCGTCTCCAGTAATGTTCAATCCTCGTCTGGAACCAGGTCACGCCTTCAGCTTCCCACTCCCTCTCACTATAATGGGAATCCAAAGAATTGCCGAGGTTTTCTCAACCAATGCGAGGTGCATTTTGAACTTCTCTCACACAATTTCCCCACGGATCGGTCCAAAGTGGCATACATTATTTCCTTGCTTGAAGGTTCAGCGTTGGATTGGGTGTCTCTGTTGTGGGAACGATCTGACCCATTGGTTTCCAGTTACACTAATTTCATTGCATCATTACGAAGGATTTTTGATGCCCGGTAGAATGACCGCTGCTTCCTCGGACCTGCTCCGAGTCCGTCAAGGCTCCCGTTCTGTGGGACATTATGTAGTTCACTTCCAGACCATTGCCTCAGAACTACGCTGGAATAATGATGTTCTCAGGGCCGCTTTCTGGAACAGGCTCTCTGACCGTCTGAAGGACGAGCTGGTCACTAGGGATCTGCCGGATCCTTTAGAAGAGTTGATCTCACTCTGTGTCAAGGTGGATCTTCGCATGCAGGAACGAGGTGGCGAATGTAGTCGGTCGGATCGATCCAGATTCCGGCTTCTCCCACCTAAGCAAACAGTTACCCCGAGTCCGGACGAACCCATGCAAATCAACTGATCCCGGCTGTCCCCAGAGGAACGACAGCGCCGTCGTGAGGGTAAACTCTGCCTCTACTGTGGAGCCGCGGATCACTTTATCAAGTTCTGCAAGTCCCGTCCGGGAAACGGGCAAGCCTAGCTTGTTCTGGAGGAGTCAAGTTAGGGGTTACATCTAAATCTTCTCCGACAGTGGATTGTTTACTCTCCGTGTCTCTGTTTTCTGAGTCTATAGCCAAACCGGTTAAGGCCCTGCTGGATTCTGGGGCTGCAGGGAATTTTGTTTCTCTTACTTGTGTTCAGAGTCTGGGTTTACAGTTACAGTCTGTCAAACGACCTATTACGTTGACTGCCATCAATGGTACCAAAATATCCAATGGTCTTATTACAAGTCGCACAGAGCCAATCAAGCTGCAGGTCGGAGCTCTGCATCAAGAACATTTGGAGTTTCTAGTAATTCCGGAGATGCCTCACGATCTTGTTCTTGGTCTACCTTGGCTTAAAATTCACAACCCTCACGTCGAATGGAAGTCGTCACAAATATTGTCCTGGAGTTCGTTTTGTCACTCTAGTTGTCTCACTCCTGTTTACCTGCTCCGTGCATCTTCCAAGTCGGATGAGGAGCTCATTCCGGAGGCCTATCGGGAGTTCACAGATGTGTTCTCGGAACAGGCGGCCGATCAGTTACCACCCCATAGACCCTGGGACTGTCCCATTGAGCTTAGCCCAGGGAAAATGCCACCCCGGGGATGCACATATCCCTTGGCATTACCCGAGACCCAAGCTATGTCGGACTATATCAAATCTAATCTACTGAAAGGATTCATTCGCCCCTCTACCTCCCCGGCTGGAGCAGGTTTCTTTTTCGTGAAGAAGAAGGACGGGGGGGTTAAGACCATGTATTGATTATTGTGGCTTAAACGATATCACCGATAAGAACAAATACCCTTTGCCGCTAATCACAGAGCTATTTGATAGGGTTCGTGGAGTCCAGGTCTTCACTAAGCTCGACTTAAGAGGAGCCTATAATCTGATACGTATCCGACAGGGGGACGAATGGAAGACGGACTTCAATACCAGGGACGGCCAATACGAATATCTGGTAATGCTGTTTGGCCTCAGCAATGCCCCATACGTTTTTCAGGGATTTGTAAATGAAATCTTCCGAGATATGTTATACCAAAGCGTAGTGGTGTACTTGGATGACATTCTGATATTTTCTAAGAATCTTGCAGAGCACAGAGTACAGGTCAAAGAAGTACTTCTTCGCTTACAAAGGAATCGTCTCTACGGCAAGATTTCCAAATGTATCTTTGAGGTCCCTTCGATTCCGTTCCTCGGTTATGTCATCTCGGGTACGGAGCTTCGCATGGATCCGAAAAAACTCACTGCCATTCGGGACTGGACTCAGCCTCTCTCCTTGAAAGCGGTACAAAGATTCCTGGGCTTTGCAAATTACTACCGGAAATTCATTAAGGGATTTTCTACCATCGTTGCACCCATTACTGCCCTAACCAAAAAGGGGTCTGACCCAAGTCTCTGGTCTTCCGAAGCTGTAGAAGCGTTTGCCTGGTTGAAATCAGCCTTTATGTCTGCTCCGGTACTCCAACAACCGAATTTCTCAAAACCATTCTTCTTGGAAGTCGATGCTTCCTCAGTAGGCATCGGTGCCGTCCTTTCACAGTACTATTCTGATGGGAAGTTACATCCATGTGGTTTCCATTCTCGTAAGTTCTCTCCTGCTGAACGAAACTACACCATTGGAGATCAGGAACTTTTAGCAATAAAATCTGCCCTAGAAGAATGGAGGTACTTATTGGAAGGTGCTAAACACCTAATTACTATTTACACCAATCACAATTACTTGTTGTATATCAAGACGGCCCAGTGCTTGAATCCCCGTCAAGCTAGATGGGCGCTCTTCTTCACTCGGTTCTCGTTCGTTATTAAGTACCGGGCCGGGACTCTTAACGCTAAGGCTGATGCTCTGTCTCGTTCTGTAACGGCCTCGGATGAGGAGAATTCCTTTGAAAAGAGTTTAATTCTCAGTCCAGTCTCTATTTCAGCAGTTCCCACCTCTCTGGGTCCTCCTCCTGGGAGAATGTCTGTACCAGTTGAATTTCGACCAAAGTTACTGCAGTGGGCTCATATCTCCAAGTTTTCTGGTCATTCTGGAGTTAAAAATATGTGTGAATTTCTACGAATTTCATATTGGTGGGACACCATGAAGAAGGATATACAAGATTATGTCAATTCATGTCCTCAATGTGCTCAGCACAAAACTCTTCGTCTGCCTCCTGCGGGGTTGCTTTGTCCACTGTCCATTCCTAAGAAACCCTGGACCCATATTTCTATGGACTTTATTACCGAATTACCCCTCTCCAAGGGTTACAATACCATCTGGGTAATTATTGACTGCTTTTCAAAAATGGCACATTTTGTTCCGTTGACCGGTTTACCAACGGCTCCCAAGTTGGCTTTACTATTTATTCGTGAACACTTCCGCCTGCACGGATTAGCTCGGGAGATAGTCTCTGATCGAGGGGTACAGTTCACTGCAAGATTTTGGAGGGCCCTCTGCTCAGCCTTACAAATAAAACTCAAGTTCTCATCTGCTTACCATCCACAAACCAATGGGCAAACTGAATGTGTCAATCAAGATTTAGAGACTTTTCTCCGTGTTTATCTCTCTCCTTCACAGGACGATTGGGTGGAACTGTTACCCTGGACCGAGTTTGCCCATAATCATCTGTACCACTCTTCCACTGGTGAGTCCCCATTCTTCATTAATTACGGATTCTATCCAAGAGTCCCAGAATTACCAATTTTTCCTTCAGAGGATGTTCCTGCTGCAGCTTCCACT
Source organism: Pseudophryne corroboree (assembly GCF_028390025.1). Taxonomy (NCBI): domain Eukaryota; kingdom Metazoa; phylum Chordata; class Amphibia; order Anura; family Myobatrachidae; genus Pseudophryne; species Pseudophryne corroboree. The sequence goes on from NC_086452.1 coordinate 361,476,512, forward strand.
CTCCGGCACTTCATGCTAATCTCAAGAAAATCTCTGGCCGCTACAAATTCTTTGCGGATAGAAAACGGCGAGCAGCTACTCAATACAAAGTTGGTGACAGGGTATGGCTCTCTACCCGCAATCTTCGTTTAAGAGTACCCGCTATGAAGTTTGCTCCGAGGTTCATCGGTCCTTACCCCGTTTTGCAAGTACTGAACCCTGTTGCCTGCAAATTGGGATTGCCTTCCCACTTTCGGGTACCAAATTCTTTCCATGTTTCTCTCCTTCGTCCCCTCATTTTAAATCGGTTTCATTCAGGGTCTCCTAGCCCAACCTCGGTAGAGACTGAAGCTGGAACAGAATTTGAAATCAAAACTATTCTTGACTCTCGTTATCTTCACAAGAATTTACAGTATCTGGTAGAATGGAAAGGTTATGGTCCTGAGGAGAGGAGCTGGGTCAAAGCTTCTGAAGTCACTGCTCCCCGACTAATCCGGATCTTTCATTCTAAACATCCAACGAAACCAGGAAAGTGTCCAGGGGCCACTCCTAGAGGAGGGGGCACTGTCACACTTGCGGCGCTGCGGCTGCCGTGCTTACCGCTCCGGGTGCGCTGGGTCTCTCGGCGGTCGTCGTCCCCGGTGGGCTCCGGGTCGTCGCGTTTTGCTGGCGCTGCCTCCGGCGGGTTCCCGGGGTGTGGGCGCCGCCATTGCGCCCGGCATCCACGAGAGCGTGGTGAGCGGGTGACATCATCGGCCCCTTCCGCCAATCAGGAGAGGGCGGGAAGTTCAAAGGCAGACGCCGTACAGAGCCCCGGCGCCTGAGTATCGTCTTTTCCAATGATCACCAGTGCTAGCAGCGTTCAGCGTGTTCTCAAGCTGAACGTCTCCTGTGTTCCAGCGTTGCAGAGTATCTTTCAGTGGGACATTCCCTGTGCTACCAGCGTTACAGAGTATCTCTCAGTGGGACATTCCCTGTGCTACCAGCATTACAGTGTATCACTCATTGGGACATTCTCTGCGTTACCAGCTTTACAGTGTATCTCTCAGAGGGACACCTCCTGTGCTTCCAGTATTACAGGGTATCCCTAAGTGGAACGCCTCCAAAACTTCCAGAGTTACACTGAATCTCAAATCCTCTTTTATTTCTTCAGCATCACTCACAAGTTCTTCATTCTTCTGTGTGCTTCAACATCGTTCTCAAATCCTCATTAATTTTTTCAACATCGCTCACAAGTTCTTCATTCTTCTGTGTGCTTCAATATCGTTCTCAAATCTTCATTCATTTTTTCAGCATCGCTCACAAGTTCTTCATTCTTCTGTGTGCTTCAACATCATTCTCAAATCTTCATTCATCTCTTCAGCATCGCTCACAAGTTCTTCATTCTTCTGCGTGCTTCAACATCGTTCTCAAATCTTCATTCATTTCTTCAACATCGCTCACAAGTTCTTCATTCTTCTGTGTACTTCAGCATCGCCCCCAAGCCTTGGCCACAACTAATTCTTTAGCATTACACGTTGGTTACAAGCGCTAATTTCTGCATGAGGAAAACCTACATCCAGCCATCCCTGCCCCGGCCCAGCTGTGGTTCCTCTTCCCTACCATCGGAAGAACCCCCGAGTTCTCAACACTCCCAACCCAGGTCAGTGACAGAGGGAGAGCGAGAACTACTTGTCACCAGCAGAGGTCTCTGATGGGGCGGGCACTTCCTAGCATTAGGCCCCACCCCCTAAATACCTGTGAATACTCTGCACTGCCTGGGGAGAGTGGGTCTTTATGACATCAGCGCAGCAGTGGCCGTTCTTAGCAGGGGGTGAGGGGGAGCAGCGGGCCTCGAAGCAGCTCGGGCCCCATAGCAGCTGCACCCCCTGCACCCTCGGAAGTTACGTCACTGGGTATGGAATTGTAGGGTGTCATTTTTTGTAAAGTTGCTTGATAGGAGACTAGAGTCCCCATACAAAATATTTACTATTGCAAAACAGCCTTAATGACCATACGTAAGAGATGATGGTTCTAGAAGAGATCCTAAGCAGTTTGTCAGGACCCAGGGTTGGAGTTTACAGTACTTAGGAGCAATTGCAGAAATCCAGAAGCAGCTGCTCCACAAGTGAATTGTCTTCATTATTATAAATCAGGAAATTAATCTGCCACACCTGAAGGTGAACCAGCAGGAAAGATGAAGCATACCTCCCAACATGACCCTCTCCAGGAGGGACACAATGTACTGCTTCTGGACTTTTCTCTTAACTTATGATTGCCAGCACCTGTATTGAACAGATAAGAAAGGTGTTTCACCACAGGTGCCGGCAATCATAAATTAAGAGGGAAGTCCAGGAGCAGAGCATTCTGTCCCTCCTGGAGAGGGTCATGTTGGGAGGTATGGATGAAGTCATACTTGCCTACCTGACCCTCTCCATGAGGGAGAAAATGCTCTGTTCCTGGACTTTCCTGGTAATGTATGATTGCCATCACCTGTGGTGAAACACCTTTCTTATCAATTAACTAGCTCACCACAGGTGCCGGCAATCACATATTACCAGGAAAGTCCAGGAACAGAGCATTTTCTCCCTAATGGAGAGGGTCAGGTAGGCAAGTATGGATGAAGTACTATACCTATATACATTTATTTCCTTTTCTGTCATGGAGCAGTTTGCCCCCAAACCATGCTGTGCTGCAATATTGGAGGAGGTGGCTGCAAAAAAATAGGAAAGCCCCTAAATATTTAGTACCATGCCTGAAACAAAGTACTATATTACCACCATTACCAGTAACCCCCCCCCCCCGTCTCCTTCCCCCATAGCGCACCTTCCCACTGCTAACACTAATGCCATATTACTGATCTTGTGCTATCCTACCATCATTACCAGTACCCCCCCCTCCCCCTTCCCTAGTGCACCTTCCCACTGCTAACACTAACGCCAAGTTACTGATCTGGTGCTATCCTACCACCATTACCAGTAACCCCACCCCCTTCCCTACTGCACCTTCCCACTGCTAACACTAACGCCAAGTTACTAATCTGGTGTTATCCTGCCACCATTACCAGTAACCCCCCCACCCCCCTAGTGCACCTTCCTACTGCTAACACTAATGCCATTATACTGATCTGGTGCTATCCTACCACCATTACCAATTAACCCCTGCCCAGTTAATAACTAATAACACCTCTCCTGCAGCCACACCCACCCCCAAGTTACCAATGACAAGTTATGTGAACTCTTGTGCTTAGTTCCTATTTTAGTTCTGTAAGATCAGCATACCCAATTGGTTTGTGCCTGTCAGGGGTTGCTGGAACCAGTAGTGCCACATATTAGATGATGAATGGTCATTAAATATTTATTACCATATGAACCTCTTGGTATGGGTGTTGTGAACAGCCCAAGCGCTTTCAGCAAAAGGCTATTTTTTTCGGGGGTAATTCAGTCCCATGCAGATCATCAGAATGATGCAATGTCACATTACAAGAGACAGACGCCATGCTGCAGCTTCCCCTGTTATAGTGTGACCACCCCACTATTTGTCTAGTTGTGATTGTGGCCTTGTGGGGTGAAAACAATAATGATTGCCCCTCCTACATTGCCGCAACCAACCAGGTGGTGTGCAGCAATGCTTAGATCACTTCTGAGGGGGGAGCTATTGCTGTCTATCTCATTTACACTATCTAATGCAGAGGTTCTCAAACTCGGTCCTCGGGGGCACACACAGTGCATGTTTTGCAGGTAACCCAGCAGGTGCACAGGTGTATTAGTTACTCACTGACACATTTTAAAAGGTCCACAGGTGGAGCTAATTATTTCACTTGCGATTCTGTGAGGAGACCTGCAAAACATGCACTGTGTGTGCCCCCGAGGACCGAGTTTGAGAACCTCTGATCTAATGTATAGGCTTACCGGGCAAAATGGCGACATGCATTTTTAAGGAATTTTTGCCCCAAAAGATACTTTACCATCCCAGTGGACATGGAGGGTGAATATAATAATGTTCCGAGCGCAGCGAGCCATGCGAGGGGACGCGGTACACTTAGACGGTGTCCATGTCGACCTATCTCGACATTGACACAAAAATAACCACAGAAAAAATTCATGTTGGTATTTCGACATGTCGGCATTGCAAATGTCGACATTCTGACTACGTCGGCATTTTGCACATGTGGGCATAATGAATGTCGGTATTTTGACTGTGTCTGTATTTTGACTGTAGCATACCTCCCAACATGTCCCTCTCCAGGAGGGACACAATGCTCTGCTTCTGGACTTCCCTCTTAATTTATGATTGCCATCACCTGTGTTGAACAGGTTAATGGATAAGAAAGGTGTTTCAGCACAGGTGATGGCAATCATACATTCAGAGGGAAGTCCAGGAGCAGAGCATTCTGTCCCTCCTGGAGAGGGTCATGTTGGGAGATATGCTGTAGGGATTATGACCGCTGGTACTGTGTCCGACGGTAAATCATTACCGAATCGGATTACCATACTATCCCTTTAAACTGGAACAATCTTGGATTGCACAGGTTCTGTGGCTGAGTAAAACCAGGTGAAATGCAGGCTTTCAGGCCAGCCACAGAACCTGTGTGATTCATGAGTGTCCCTGTTTAAAGGGATAGTATGGTAAGCCTGCTAATATACAGTTTGCAACTAATTTGGTAGACTGCTCATAGGCCCTCATTCCGAGTTGTTCGCTCGGTAATTTTCTTCGCATCGCAGCGATTTTCCGCTAATTGCGCATGCGCAATGTTCGCACTGCGACTGCGCCAAGTAAATTTGCTAAGAAGTTTGGTATTTTACTCACGGCATTACAAGGTTTTTTCTTCGTTCTGGTGATCGTAATGTGATTGACAGGAAGTGGGTGTTTCTGGGCAGAAACTGGCCGTTTTATGGGAGTGTGTGAAAAAACGCTGCCGTTTCTGGGAAAAACGCGGGAGTGGATGGAGAAACGGGGGAGTGTCTGGGCGAACGCTAGGTGTGTTTGTGACGTCAAACCAGGAACGAAACTGACTGAACTGATCGCAGTGGCAGAGTAAGTCTCGAGCTACTCAGAAACTGCTAAGAAATTTCTAATTGCAATTTAGAGAATCTTTCATTCGCAATTTTGCTAAGCTAAGATACACTCCCAGTAGGCGGCAGCTTAGCGTGTGCAATCCTGCTAAAAGCAGCTTGCGAGCGAACAACGCGGAATGAGGGCCATAATACAGCAGCAGGCCTATGACTCCATATGTACTGGAGTGGTAACTTCATAATGAAGTCTGTGTAATGAGGGCCCTGCCCCTGCTTACATGCCTACTTTTGTCCAGCTACCTAGGGGTTATATTTACAAAACGGCTGCTTTTTGGCGGGTTGGAGCTGAAAATTTAGGGCCTGATACATATTTGTATGCACATATTTGTACGCTTTAGCATGTGCGACTTTCCTCACTTCACAACTGCTGATAATAGCAAGTGAAGCTGCCGCCCAGAAATGAAAAGACGGCCACTGGAGCCGTCACGGACTCTTTCACAATTGCATACACATTTGCAGCCTACACGCAAAAGTGAGGAACATCAGGTCTAAGAGAAGGCCTGTGGGTATGCAGACTGGACATGGCAGTAGCGACGTAGGTGCCATGTTCTTGTACGTACGAGCTTGCAGTCAATGGCAGATGCACCCCCAAAAATGGCACTGACACCCCTGCGTTTTTGCAACCATTCCCCATTAACACCTCCAAACGGTCACTTCCTGTCAGTCGTTTTGCCATGAATTCCTCTTTGCGGGATCACAGCAGCACCTTGACGCATGAGCAGTGTGATTGCAGCACATGTGCTGTCTGACGATAATCACTCCATTCCACGAACATCGGCTTTGCGTACTTCTCCGAATCAGGCCCTTAAAGTGGCATTAACATTCAGTGTAAAGCCAGGCAGGCTGTACATGGAATGATAGTGCTGCTTGAAATTTTCATCTTCAACCCGCAAGAAGCAAGCCGCCGCTTTGTAAATATTGCCCCTAGTTTCACAGTGTTGCAACTCCAGCCACTTCATAAAGTCCAACTAGATAAGTATAAATCAAAAAGACATTTCCTGTATATAGCTCAGCAAACTGGCTGCTGGCCAAAGGGGAAATTTGCTAATCTAATTAACCACAAATCAGAACAGTGAGCACATGCAAGTGTGGGCAGCAGCTCAGGCAAGTCAGAGCTACCTTTCATACAATGGGCTGGATGTAATGATGCCCAAGTTGGCTCGGACATTTTTTTAAAGCAGCAATCATGTACAAGGCAAACCCATGCCTTGTAGACGATTGAAAGAAGTCTGAGTTCTGCCGGGAACCCGCACCTCCAGCCAACTTGGGCGTCATTACAACCGGCCCCATTTATCACAGCTTTCTTTAGGAGGTTGGGCCCTGGAGAATCAGCAAGGTATGTTATTTATGCGTTCTATTGCAAATAAGCTTCAAGATTTCTATATTTATAATTGGGTCTGTCATAGCGACCAACTTGTCTTTGCAGCACATCTAGTTATTTGGTTTTTGAACTGTTTATTGTATATAGTTGCCTGTCACTGTCCGAAGACTAACTGTAATACAGCTACTCATGGGCAGAGATATATCAAGCTTGGAGAGAGATAAAGTGGAGAGAGCAAAAGTACCAACCAAACAGATCCTTGGGCATACTTGCCTACCTGACCTTCTCTATGAGGGAGAAAATGCTCTGCTCCTGGACTTTCCTGGTAATGTATGACTGCCATCACCTGTGGTGAGCTAGTTAATTGATAAGAAAGGTGTTTCACCACAGGTGTTGGCAATCATACATTACCAGGAAAGTCCAGGAACAGAGCATTTTCTCCCTCATGGAGAGGGTCAGGTAGGCGAGTATGTCCTGGGGTCTATTCATGAAGCCGTGAAAAGAGTGAAGAAAACGACCAGTGGAGAAGTCATCCATAACAACCAATCAGCTTTGAAGGAAGCCTTTATCAAGGACATTCTATAAAATGTAAGTGAGATGCTGATTGGTCACCATCAGTCTTTTTCTCCACACTTTTCACTGGTTCATGAATAGACCCCCCTGGCATTTTTCAAACACAGGGCCAGATGCATCATCGCTTGGAAAGTGATAAAATGGTGAGTGAAAAAATGTCAGACAATCAGCTCCTAACTGCCATTTTTCAAATACAGCCTGTGACATGGCAGTTAGGACCCGATTGGCTGGTACTTTTTCACTTACCAGTTTATCACTCTCCAAGCGATGATGCATCTAGCCCACAGCCTTTAACATGACAGTTATGAGCTGATTGGCTGGTACTTTCTCTCCACTTTATCTCTTGTGTGTTAAGCATACTTGCCTACCTGACCCTCTCCATGAGGGAGAAAATGCTCTGTTCCTGGACTTTCCTGGTAATGTATGATTGCCATCACCTGTGGTGAGCTAGTTAATTGATAAGAAAGGTGTTTCACCACAGGTGATAGCAATCATACATTACCAGGAAACTCCAGGAACAGAGCATTTTCTCCCTCATGGAGAGGGTCAGGTAGGCAAGTATGGTGTTAAGTGAATTTGGTTAGACATCATTATTTGCACTTTAAATATAATGTTCCAATAAATATTAGCTTAGACATTTTAACCACCCTAGAATAAGAATAGATAGCGAGAGTTGCAGTTATAAAAAAATTAGAGAAATTTGTTATTCGTGAATAATAGGGAAATTTTCAGGGACAAAATTTAGGAGCTTGGCATTGAAATTAACCACAGTTCTTAACAATGTAAATCCTACAGCATTTAGCTATGTAAAACTAACCTGTCATGTTGTCTTCTCTACTGAGGTACAAGGGTGCCATCTAGTGGTCATATCTTCAAGTACAATCTTTTATGGCAAAATAAAAGTGCTCAAACAGTAATTATGAATCACTGGTATATCACTGTGAAAGATCTGTAAAGCAGGGTAGGTAGCAGGGCCGGTTCTTGCCCTTTTGGCGCCCCGGGTGGGAAATATGGGTGTGGTCAGTTACGCCCCCTGTACAGTAGAGTAGTGCTGCTGTAAAAGAAAAAATAAATTAATTAATACTTACTATCCCCGCTGCAGACCTCCGCCGGCGGCGCTCCTCTCCTCGGATCTGGCATAGACAGACACTAGAGGTCAATTATGACCCCTAGCGTCTGTGTCAGTCCCACAATGCTGTGCGGTGCGCGATGACATCATCGCGCACCGCACAGCAAAGGTCCTCTCCACGAAGGGAAACTAGATGCGTAGCGTCTAGTTCCTTTCACAGTGGGGGACCAGCGGGGCGGCGGGGGACACAGCGGGCATCGGGGGGCACAGCAGTAGCGGATCTTGCCATGGTGCGGCGCCCTCTGGATGGCGGCGCCCTGGGCAATAGTCCTGCTTACCCGTGGCAAGATCCGCTACTGGCAGGTAGGCTAAACTGTGGTCATTAGTGATAGCTTCTCAGCAGGGGATTCATCAGTGTATTTCATTAGCTGAACTGAGTTTTCATTATCTAATCAGCAGGGACGTGCGGTGAGGTAAATGGCTCAGGAGGCACTGGCTAGTACCAGAGCCAGATTTACATACAATATAGGACCCAAAGGGTTCATTTGGGCATTATACACAGGTGCAGCAGTATATACTGCTGGAAATTTGTTGAGTTTTGATCGGAGAAGATAGCTCACTGGCCATAGACTTTTTACTCCAGTGTTTTGACTATAAAAATGATTAGAATATTATAAAGAAGATATTTCTAAAATATTTTTTATATTTTTCATATACTGTATATAGTGAAATCTTTGGCATATACGTTAGTATGACAGGAAAGGCTCTGCCTCACCCCACCGCACATCACTGCTGATCAGTGCTAACTAGAGATGAGCGCCTGAAATTTTTCGGGTTTTGTGTTTTGGTTTTGGGTTCGGTTCCGCGGCCGTGTTTTGGGTTCGAACGCGTTTTGGCAAAACCTCACCGAATTATTTTTGTCGGATTCGGGTGTGTTTTGGATTCGGGTGTTTTTTTCCAAAAACACTAAAAAACAGCTTAAATCATAGAATTTGGGGGTCATTTTGATCCCAAAGTATTATTAACCTCAAAAACCATAATTTACACTCATTTTCAGTCTATTCTGAATACCTCACACCTCACAATATTATTTTTAGTCCTAAAATTTGCACCGAGGTCGCTGTGTGAGTAAGATAAGCGACCCTAGTGGCCGACACAAACACCGGGCCCATCTAGGAGTGGCACTGCAGTGTCACGCAGGATGTCCCTTCCAAAAAACCCTCCCCAAACAGCACATGACGCAAAGAAAAAAAGAGGCGCAATGAGGTAGCTGTGTGAGTAAGATTAGCGACCCTAGTGGCCGACACAAACACCGGGCCCATCTAGGAGTGGCACTGCAGTGTCACGCAGGATGTCCCTTCCAAAAAACCCTCCCCAAACAGCACATGACGCAAAGAAAAAAAGAGGCGCAATGAGGTAGCTGTGTGAGTAAGATTAGCGACCCTAGTGGCCGACACAAACACCGGGCACATCTAGGAGTGGCACTGCAGTGTCACGCAGGATGTCCCTTCCAAAAAACCCTCCCCAAACAGCACATGACGCAAAGAAAAAAAGAGGCGCAATGAGGTAGCTGTGTGAGTAAGATTAGCGACCCTAGTGGCCGACACAAACACCGGGCCCATCTAGGAGTGGCACTGCAGTGTCACGCAGGATGTCCCTTCCAAAAAACCCTCCCCAATCAGCACATGATGCAAAGAAAAAGAAAAGAAAAAAGAGGTGCAAGATGGAATTATCCTTGGGCCCTCCCACCCACCCTTATGTTGTATAAACAAAACAGGACATGCACACTTTAACCAACCCATCATTTCAGTGACAGGGTCTGCCACACGACTGTGACTGATATGACGGGTTGGTTTGGACCCCCCCCAAAAAAGAAGCAATTAATCTCTCCTTGCACAAACTGGCTCTACAGAGGCAAGATGTCCACCTCATCTTCACCCTCCGATATATCACCGTGTACATCCCCCTCCTCACAGATTATCAATTCGTCCCCACTGGAATCCACCATCTCAGCTCCCTGTGTACTTTGTGGAGGCAATTGCTGCTGGTCAATGTCTCCGCGGAGGAATTGATTATAATTCATTTTAATGAACATCATCTTCTCCACATTTTCTGGATGTAACCTCGTAGCACTTGCAGGGGGCGTGCAAATGGTGGAAGGCGCATGCTCTTCACGTCCAGTGTTGGGAAGGTCAGGCATCGCAACCGACACAATTGGACTCTCCTTGTGGATTTGGGATTTCAAAGAACGCACAGTTCTTTGCGGTGCTTTTGCCAGCTTGAGTCTTTTCAGTTTTCTAGCGAGAGGCTGAGTGCTTCCATCCTCATGTGAAGCTGAACCACTAGCCATGAACATAGGCCAGGGCCTCAGCCGTTCCTTGCCACTCCGTGTGGTAAATGGCATATTGGCAAGTTTACGCTTCTCCTCCGACAATTTTATTTTAGGTTTTGGAGTCCTTTTTTTTCTGATATTTGGTGTTTTGGATTTGACATGCTCTGTACTATGACATTGGGCATCGGCCTTGGCAGACGACGTTGCTGGCATTTCATCGTCTCGGCCATGACTAGTGGCAGCAGCTTCAGCACGAGGTGGAAGTGGATCTTGATCTTTCCCTAATTTTGGAACCTCAACTTTTTTGTTCTCCATATTTTATAGGCAGAACTAAAAGGCACCTCAGGTAAACAATGGAGATGGATGGATTGGATACTAGTATACAATTATGGACGGACTGCCACGGTTAGGTGGTATAAAAAAAACCACGGTTAGGTGGTATATAATACAATTATGGATGGACGGACTGCCTGCCGAGTGCCGACACAGAGGTAGCCACAGCCGTGAACTACCGCACTGTACACTGGTTGATAAAGAGATAGTAGTATACTCGTAACAACTAGTATGACGACGGTATAAAGAATGAAAAAAAAACCACGGTTAGGTGGTATATATTATAATACAATTATGGATGGACGGACTGCCTGCCGAGTGCCGACACAGAGGTAGCCACAGCCGTGAACTACCGCACTGTACACTGGTTGATAAAGAGATAGTAGTATACTCGTAACAACTAGTATGACGACGGTATAAAGAATGAAAAAAAAACCACGGTTAGGTGGTATATATTATAATACAATTATGGATGGACGGACTGCCTGCCGAGTGCCGACACAGAGGTAGCCACAGCCGTGAACTACCGCACTGTACTGTGTCTGCTGCTAATATAGACTGGTTGATAAAGAGATAGTATACAATACTACTAATATACTGGTGGTCAGGCACTGGTCACCACTAGTCACACTGGCAGTGGCACTCCTGCAGCAAAAGTGTGCACTGTTTAATTTTAATATAATATTATTTATCATGTACTCCTGGCTCCTGCTATAACAACCTGCAGTGCTCCCCAGTCTCCCCCACAATTATAAGCTTTATATACAATACATTGATGTGCAGCACACTGGGCTGAGCAGTGCACACAGACTGAGTCACTGTGTGACTGTGTATCGTTTTTTTCAGGCAGAGAACGGATATATTAAATAAAACAAACAACTGCACTGTCTCTGGTGGTCACTGGTCACTGTGGTCGTCAGTCACTAAACTCTGTCTGCACTCTCTTCTAATCTACAGTATCACAGCAATCTCTCTCTCTCTCTCTCTCTTCTAAATCTAATCTAAATGGAGAGGACGCCAGCCACGTCCTCTCCCTATCAATCTCAATGCACGTGTGAAAATGGCGGCGACGCGCGGCTCCTTATATAGAATCCGAGTCTCGCGAGAATCCGACAGCGTCATGATGACGTTCGGGCGCGCTCGGGTTAACCGAGCAAGGCGGGAAGATCCGAGTCGCTCGGACCCGTGAAAAAAAAAGTGAAGTTCGTGCGGGTTCGGATTCAAAGAAACCGAACCCGCTCATCTCTAGTGCTAACATCACTTGTTAGACATCGTTGTATCAGGTGACTGCCGTATTTATAATGGGTGCAGTGTGTGCGGTGCACACAGGCCCCTGGGAGTCCAGGGGGGCCCACACCGCACACCGTGCACCCATTAATATAAATATTTACCCTCCAGAGTCTGGCGGCGCAGCAACAGCGCTGCCAAAATCACTGGGAAAATGCCGCGGTGCCATTTTCCCAGTGTTTCGCGTATGCGCAATAGGTAAATCACTGGAAAAATGTCCACTGCGCCATTTTCCTGGAGATCTGCACATGCACTGTAGACTCTGGGACAGTGCTAGGGTCCCCTAGGGACCCTAGTGCCCAAAGTCTACACAGCGCTGCCGGCTAGAGAGGAGGGGGCCCAGCCGGAGCCTGCACACAGGCCTCCTCCTCTTTAGAAACGCTCCTGTATCAGGTATTAAATAAGGCTCAATCCAACACTGTAAATGATATTAAACCGTGCCTGGTACCAGGTGAAAGTGCCCATATGATTATAATCCCTCTGCTGAGTAGTGATGATATGCCATAACAGTATACCGCCAGGCAATTTATTAAAAGTTTGATTTTTCTCACTGGGGGCAGATGTACTAAGCCTTGGAGAGAGATAAAGTTGAGAGAGCTTAAATATAAACCATTCAGCCCCTGTTGTTTTTTTGACACAACCTGTAACATGACAGATAGGAGCTGATTGGCTGGTACTTTATCTCTCTCCACTTTTATCACTCTCCAAGGCTTGGTACATCACGCCCTGGTGGGGTAAAGATGCTGAAATGCAGGGCTGAACAGGCGGAGCCTTCAGATCACTTCTGTTGTGTTCTAGCTATAATATTCTAATAAGAAGAATTCATTATACCTGAGTGGTGTGCAAGTTGCCCATAATTGCAAGCTAGGAAATAACTGCTGATCTTCGCCCGTATTTAAAGTTGCCATCCAACCATCTTTCTAAATGTTCCACCACACTTTGAGTTAAGCTATAAAGAACATTATTTACATTTTGAATGTATTATTTATTGTGTATATGGATACGTTTTATATTATTAAAGATGTATAGGTATAATTGTAATTTGCGCTCTCATGTTTTATGATATTGTTTCAATTTGAGGTAGTAGTCCATATTTCTTATATTTTTTATATTTTCTATTGGCCTGCGCCCGATAATCTAATTTTCTGTAAAGAACATGTTTGAACCCGAAACAAAGTCCATACTACCAAATGATCCCATTGTACTATAAACTGTATGCACAATAAGTATACGTTTGTCATACAAAAGATAAAACTGCTCTATTTATCTCTAACATTTCTATTCTTTTATTCCTAACAGGTAACATCAGTCCAGTCTCTACTAAGAGCGAGAAGATAAAGCAAGACAAATGTGTAGTGTCCTGAGGACCTTCCACAAATACAATAGACTTTTTACAGATAACTACTGCAAATTGGAAATACATTTAAAAAGTGGCCATTTTTGCCGCCAGGAAATATAATCTCAGGGATAGCATAAAACTGAAAAATGATCTATTTTATTGGCTCTGTATATTGTAGAACGTTTACACAATTTACCCATTTATTTTTGGTAGCACAAAAATTTTGTGTATAAGACTGACAGCTTGACTAACCATGGAAATGCGTCGTCCCACTCCAACCGGGAATATCTGATTAGAATCATACTTGAGTGGAATATAAAGAAGCAAATAATATTGTCATAAAATTTTCCAGATTACAGCAAAGAGCAGGTACCAGTTTCTATTTGTTTGACAAGACGCATTGTATATCATGAGCCTCCGCTAGGGTTCTCTTCAATTTTGCTTTCAAACATCCACAAAGTACTCATATATCCTAATATTCCATACCTGCACAGTAACGCTTATTGTAAATAAATGTATAGAACCAGTAAGAATGATAAAGTAATCATTCTTAAGTAGCCTAAACTCCAGATCTCCTTATGAAATTGAAAAATGACACATACATGGACATTTTATGGGGCAGATTGGATGTTTTGGGCCAAATTTCACAGAAAATGTTGTGTGTCCAATCCCAAGACTGCCTAATGACAGTTCACAGTAGGACAGAATTCTGATCATGTCAGGCAGAAAATCCTGCCATGGATATAAAACAAACAAAAATATACACTTAAATTTCTCCCAACGTTCCAAATATTGTCCAGGAATAGTCCAATAACAAATAACGGGGATTCAGAAAATACTCACTTCAGTTGTACATCAGCATACTGTAACTCTTGATCAATAGTAAAAAAAAAAAAATTCAGACAAATAATGCAAACATAGGGGGAAATTCAATTGTTTTTTTTAGCCTGCAGATGTCGTCCAAAGGGGGTGGTGAGCTGAAATGCACATAGGGTGACCCGTCTGAGCATTCAAACAGGACTTTTTGCGTTGCGCCTATTAGTTTGGTCGGGTTTAGCCGCTTTATGTGACTAAACCCGACCTCTCTAGGCGCGATAAGCCCCAAAAAAACAATTGAATGCCATCCCGTGATCTCGCGTCACTTCAGATAGGAGATTGGGAGCCCAAACAATTGAATTCCCCCTTAGTGTGAAATACTGTGCACACATGAACATATGCATCACTCGCAGTGTGTCCACACATAACCAACTCTTGTGTATACAGTAGCACCTTGACAAAGACATTGTTATACGTTGAAATGCGACAGAAGAGTAAGGTTGAGGAACCTTCCTTACCTGATCCACATCAGGTGTCACTTCCAGTGGATGACCCACCTGGGAGAGACTTTTTGATGTGATGATTTCATTTATATTCCTGGTAGGAAGACATCCTCTCTGTTTTTAGGATTTTTAACATATGTTTATATTGTTTGTATATTATTATTTACATCATTTTTAATAAATGTGTTCATATGCATCTGCTTTTTCCTTTACATATTTTATGACCCTCATTTTGAGAGGACTATACAGGAGTCCAGATAGTCCGTTAAAGAACCTTCTACGTGTTATAAACAAGAGTGTTAAATGTAAGCTTCCCAGGGGTTTGGTGTATGGTAACTGTCTCATTACTTTCTCATTAACCTTTAGGGAGATCTTTCCAATACTGTATCAGTTAGTGATGTGTGGGCACTCTGGAAGTGATACAAATCTTTACAGAGTCACACTTTATATTATTTGTCTGTATTTTACATATTGATTAATGGTGATGGTACAACTGAAGTGAGGATTATCTGAATCCCAGTTATTTGTTCTTGGACCTTTGCTGGTCAATTTCTGGAACTTCGGGAGTGCCTTAAGTGTATACTTTTGTTTGTTTTATATCCATGGTCTTTGGGGGTTTCTAGTGGCCCCAAGTGGTATACCATAGACTGCCCCTAGGTAGCGCCTTAAAAGCAATTCACTATTCTAATTTCTTAGAAAATCCTGCAAGCCACTGATTGCACTCCAGTCTTTCAGCCCATTCTCATCATTCGGATATACGGCAACACGTGTATG
The DNA here is from genome assembly GCF_028390025.1 of Pseudophryne corroboree. Taxonomy (NCBI): domain Eukaryota; kingdom Metazoa; phylum Chordata; class Amphibia; order Anura; family Myobatrachidae; genus Pseudophryne; species Pseudophryne corroboree. The sequence goes on from NC_086452.1 coordinate 361,491,892, forward strand.
TGGACAAACTGACCACAGATGCAGTCACCACGCCATATAAGGGGAATACGTGTGTGGTCAGTTTCCCTGTAAGGCTTCGCAATGTGAAAGAAAATGTGGATTCAAAAATCGGAATTTATGTTGATATGTACATTGAACAATTTCTACTTTCATCTTTCTGTTCTGAAAGACTTTGCAATATATTTTTCTTGAAAGATCTACAGTAAATACTAAGACTCTTGGCAGCATGCTCCATGTGTTTACTACATGTACAGTCCAATACTACAAATGAAGTGGAAGAACCTTCTTTATCCTAATCAGGGAATTCTACTATCTATAAGTACTTTGACTTTAAAAGTTAAAAAACAAAACAAAGCTGCTGTGAAACCTGTAGGACGGAGGTGTTTCAGAATACTTCAGGGATAAAGTTTATAATAACTAATAAAACAAATCTTTATATAATGTGAATAATCCTAGTGCATGTTCAAGTTTTGTATGATACAATGCAACAGTTTTACGAAAATAATGTTAATGCAAATTATTTCTGTTTATTGGGTTAAACTAGAGAAAGGTAAATATAATTAAGTGGAAATAAAGCCCAAAATCTTTACCACTTATGTAAAATTCCCAAATGCTGTCAGTCCACACACATTTAAGTGGTAAATGTGTGTTATTTAGTGTCAGCCTTTGCTGACTAGTGAATGCTACGAAGATCTCTCTCAAATGTTGGCTCCTATGACTGTGCCAGATGTGTGACTACATGAGTGACATGAGGGAGAGGAATCAGCAGCAGAAAACAAGAAGTAATAATGCCACTGTATACTGTAGGTAATTGGTACGTCCTCATCTAGAATTCTGTGTTAATTTCTGGAAGCCATATCTACAAAACGATATTAACACAAAATACCCCTTTCACACCGCACAAATAACCCGGTATCGACCTGGCATATTGCTGGGTCGACACGGGTCAGTGTGCGGTGTGAAAGCACAAAGTCCAAATTCCCGGGTAGCGTGACCCGGTAATTCAACCCGGGTTATAATCAGTGTTATTCCCGGGTTGAATACCGGGTCATTGGCTGCGTAAACAGATTCCCGGGTCGATGCGACTCGGGACCCGTTTACTAGATAGGGAGAGGCGGCGCGGAGATGAGCTCATCTCGCGACGACGCCTCCGCCTCTGCCCCCGCTGCCAGCTCCGCCCCCGCTGCTATGGCAACCGACCCGGCATATTGCCAGGTCGGACAGCCATCCAAAAGGGGTAGGAGAGTCTCCAATGCCGGATCCCACCCGGGAAGGACCAGTTTCAAATTCCCGGGTGGGATCTGGCATTGGAGATGTAAAGGGGTATTATAGACGGGTGTCGTACGGTATGCCGGCTCCCGGCACCCAGTATACCGGCGCTGGGAGCCCGACCGCCGGCATACCGACAGCGTGGCGAGCGCAAAAGAGCCCCTTGCAGGCTCGCTGCGCTCGCCACGCTGTGGGCACGGTGGCGCGCTATACGCGCCACACTATTTTATTCTCCCTCCAGGGGGGTCGTGGACCCCCAAAGAGGGAGAATAGTAGTCGTTATGCCGGGTGTCGGGATTCCGGCGCCGGTATACTGTGCGCCGGGATCCCGACATTCGGCATACAGAAGACCACCCTTATAGACTGTGTAAAGAAGGTCAACTAAAATGGTGCATGGCCTACATCACAACTGGAGGGAGGTAGGTTCAGGGGAAATTTGAGGAAAAATTATTTCACAGAAAGGTTAGTGGACACATGGGATAGCCTCCCAGCAGAAGTAGAAGAGGCTAAGACAGTAGAGCAATTTAAACATGCTTGAGATAGGCATAAGAATATCATTATAAAGAAATAAGGATCAAATAGGGTTTGAGGTAACAAAATTGTTAAAAAAATGGGCAGACTAGATGGACCAAGTGGTTCTAGTCTGCCGTCAAATTCTCTGTTTCTACGAGCTATGACCTAAAAAGGCTATAATATCCATTTTTTGAAATAGAATCCTAGAATCTTTGAATAGTTTATTATTATTTATTTATTTATTTATTTATTAACAGTTTCTTATATAGAGCAGCAAATTCCATTGAGCTTTTCAATTGGAAATAACAATGATATAACTGGGTAATAACAAACAGTCATAGAGGTAGGAAGGCCCTGCTGGCAAGCTTACAATCTATAGGTAAATAGGCATGGATACACAAGGATAGGCGCTATCTATTGCATAGTTGTCCACCAGATTGCAAAGGTTCTTGGTGGGCTGTATGATATGGTCATACAGCAATGATGAACCGGGGTCGAGAGGAAGGGAAAGTGAAGAATGAGAAGACATGTGAGGATATGTGTGGACTGTGCAGAGTGGATGCAATTTGATAGGAAGGTTTATGAAAGTTATGTGGGCGGTTCTGGAATTTGAAACGCTTGCCTGAAGAGGTGAGTTTTCAGGGAACGCTTGAAGGTTTGGAGACTAGCGGAGAGTCTTATTGTGCGTGGTAGGGCATTCCACAGAGTGGGTGCAGCCCGAAGAAAGTCCTGCAATCGTGAGTGGGAGCGAGTAATGAGTGTGGATGAGAGACGCAGATCTTGTGAAGAGCGAAGAGGTCGGGTTGGGAGATATTTTGAGATAAGCGAAGTGATGTACTTTGGTGTAGTTTAATTACTGGCCTTGTGTGTGAGTAAAAGTATTTCATATTGAATACGGTACAATGCAGGTAACTAATGGAGGGACTGACAGAGTGGATCTGCAGACGATGAACATCTAGCGAGGAAGATTAGCCTTGCAGCTGCATTCAGAATGGATTGTAGTGGCGAGAGTCACATTTTGGGAAGACCAGTTAGGAGACTATTGCAATAATCAATGCGGGAGATAATGAGAGCATGGATTAGAGTTTTAGCAGTGTCTTGTGTAAGGTATGGTCATATTTTGGTTATGTTTTTTAGATGCATGTAACATGATTTTGAGACAGATTGAATGTGGGGAACAAAGGACAGATCAGAGTCAAGGATGACACCTAGGCAGCGAGCTTGTGGGGTAGGGTTGAATGTCGAGTTTTCAACAGTGCTAGAGATATCAGGTTGGTACCTACTATTGGCCGGTGGAAATATAATTAACTCTGTTTTTGAAATATTAAGTTTGAGGTGGCGAGATGCCATCCAAGATGAAATGGCAGAAAGGCATTCAGTGACACGGCCCGGTACAGATAGGGACAAATCAGGGGAGGATAGGTAGATTTGAGTATCATCTGCGTACAGATGATACTGAAATCCAAAAGAGCTTATTAGTTTACCAAGAGATGAGGTATAGATAGAGAAAAGCAGAAGACCCAAGACTGAGCCTTGCGCTACTCCAACTGAAAGAGGTAGCGAAGAGGAGGTAGATTCAGAGAAGCGAACACTGAAGGAGCGATTAGATAGGTAGGATAGGAACCAAGAAAGGGGTGTGTCTTTAAGACCTAGGGATTGTAGTGTTTGTATGAGAAGAGAGTGGTCAACAGTGTCAAAGGCAGCAGATAGATCTAGAAGAATAAGTAGTGAGTAATGGCCTTTAGACTTCGTAGTGACCAAATCATTAACCACCTTAGTCAGTGCTGTCTCTGTGGAGTGTTGGGAACGGAAGCCTGACTGAAGTGAGTCTAATAAGTTGTGTGAGTTAAGAAAGTGTGTAAGTCGAGTGTAGGTAAGTCTCTCAAGTAGCTTATGGATGAGCACAGGAGACAGAGCTTTACTTAGTTAAGTAAGTTGGTGTCACAAACTGATCTCTCACCGCTGCGCGTTCTGGGGTCTGTCCGTTGCCAGCACGGTTGCTCGCGATGCTGTGCGGCTGTGTGGGGACACGACGTGGTCGGCGGTGGAGGTGATGCAGGTTCTAGGAGCCGGGAGTGCGGGGACCGAATGGCCAGAAGCACCTCTGTGTGTCTGCAGTATAGGAAGTGGCCATGTTGGAGACCAAATGCAGCACCTGTGAGCATCTGTGGGTAAGTGTTAGCCAATCCTGTGTTTGTGCTGCCTATAAGTAGGCTGGACTTATTTCACTCTTGGCCAGTGCTTTGTTGTAACTACTCTGTACCCTAGCTCTGTGCTCTCTCCGTGGATTTCCGTGTGAGTCCAGTGGCCCAGATATCGCCTCTGCTACCAGAAGTCTGCCTGCAGCCTTCACTGCAAAATATCCACCAGCTCCCTGCTGTGCTGTCAGTCAATCGCTCTCCCAGTGGCAACAAGTGGATTTCCAGAGTCTTGTGAGAGGTCACCCTGTCTGCCTGCTTCAATCACACAGCCTTTGGAAGATTCTACTAAACTCAGGTGCTCGTTTAATCAGCTCTCAGCTTAACCCATTCATCACCATTGTCGTCTGCTGCAGCTCTTCATACCTTACAAGTATTCCTTTCAGTTTTGCATCATTCAAAGACAGCTCTACACAGTTCTTCAGGTCAGCCTCTGAAGCATTGGTAACAAGTCTTCAGTTATTCGTTTATGTCTGCAATATCCAGTTAACACTCCTTACAGTTCGGCATCAATCATTGCTTTACACTGGACAATTATTAATTAATCTTCAGGCACGTTTTATCTTATTCACATGAACATTTCTTCAATGCATCTTCAGTACTGATCCTGCTTATCTTTATGTCATTCATTACAATTCGTCAGTCTATATATGGTGACTATTGATTGTCATTTAACTCCTTATTGGAACTATTGTCTATTAATAAATATATGAAATGGAACTTTCTTCGTCCTCCCTGTTTTCATCATACTCCAGCACCTACACCTCCGGTTGGTCCAAGGGTAATTGATCCACAAAATCAATCGGTCCTGACAGTTGGTAAATAAACTGAGCAGACATGACCTACTGTATATGGGCCATTTTCATGCCTACAGTATGTGATGACCTAGGTTCGTTAAGGTGCGTTTGACTAGGATCTGAGCATATTATTATTTAGGGGATGGGGCAGAGATGGTAACAAAATGGGCATAAATAACTATTACAAAGAAAATATGCACATAAAAATACTGTTTCCACCCATGTGCTGAACTTGAGATGCATTCCAGTCAGCAACAGTATTATTTGATTATGGTTTATGCAAGGTACATGTCACAGACAAGATGTAGTTGGCATCCCGATGTTCTAGATACCAGCTGTCAGAATACTGGCGCTGGAATACTGACAACATTGAGAATCCCAATGCCGGAATCCTGAACATAAGGGAGGTTAGGGTTAGGCATTAGGGGGTATGTTAGCGTTAGGCTGTGTGAAGGGTTATGGTTAAGTTGCGGGAGGAACGGGTTGGGGTTAGGCTGCGGGTTAGAGATTAAGGGGAGAGTAAGGGGTAGGATTATGTTAACCGTGTAAAAAGTCACAGATACATACACCCATATTGTAAACTATTTATGTGTAAATTATGCATTCTCAAGTAGGCATCAAACTACAAAAACCTCTCTAATATAGTGGAAACAATTGCCTGTCAAACGAAAACACGCTCACAAAACATAATCAGCGCCAGCGAAGCATATGCAGTCAATAACAAGTGGTTCACTAGTAACACCACCATCAACATCATTAGGCTTATTTGCACGTGCCACTGCCCACCCACAAATAATTAGTGATGTGCAATGGAAATTTTTCAGGTTTTGTGTTTTGGTTTTGGATTCGGTTCCGCGGGCGTGTTTTGGATTCGGACGCGTTTTGGCAAAACCTCCCTGAAAATTTTTTGTCGGATTCGGGTGTTTTTTTACAAAAAATCCTCAAAAACAGCTTAAATCATAGAATTTGGGGGTAATTTTGATCCCATAGTATTATTAACCTCAATAACCATAATTTCCACTCATTTCCAGTCTATTCTGAACACCTCACACCTCACAATATTATTTTTAGTCCTAAAATTTGCACCAAGGTCGCTGGATGGCTAAGCTAAGCGACCCAAGTGGCCGACACAAACACCTGGCCCATCTAGGAGTGGCACTGCAGTGTCAGACAGGATGGCAGATTTAAAAATAGTCCCCAAACAGCACATGATGCAAAAAAAAAAAAAGAGGTGCAATGAGGTAGCTGTGTGACTAAGCTAAGCGACACCTGGCCCATCTAGGAGTGGCACTGCAGTGTCAGACAGGATGGCAGATTTAAAAATAGTCCCCAAACAGCACATGATGCAAAAAAAAAAAGAGGTGCAATGAGGTAGCTGTGTGACTAAGCTAAGCGACCCAAGTGGCCGTCACAAACACCTGGCCTATCTAGGAGTGGCACTGCAGTGTCAGACAGGATGGCAGATTTAAAAAATAGTCCCCAAACATCACATGATGCAAAGAAAAAAAGAGGTGCAATGAGGTAGCTGTGTGACTAAGCTAAGCGACACCTGGCCCATCTAGGAGTGGCACTGCAGTGTCAGACAGGATGGCAGATTTAAAAAATAGTCCCCAAACAGCACATGATGCAAAGAAAAAAAGAGGTGCACCAAGGTCGCTGGATGGCTAAGCTAAGCGACCCAAGTGGCCAACACAAACACCTGGCCCATCTAGGAGTGGCACTGCAGTGTCAGACAGGATGGCAGATTTAAAAATAGTCCCCAAACAGCACATGATGCAAAAAAAAAAAAAGAGGTGCAATGAGGTAGCTGTGTGACTAAGCTAAGCGACACCTGGCCCATCTAGGAGTGGCACTGCAGTGTCAGACAGGATGGCAGATTTAAAAATAGTCCCCAAACAGCACATGATGCAAAAAAAAAAAGAGGTGCAATGAGGTAGCTGTGTGACTAAGCTAAGCGACCCAAGTGGCCGTCACAAACACCTGGCCTATCTAGGAGTGGCACTGCAGTGTCAGACAGGATGGCAGATTTAAAAAATAGTCCCCAAACATCACATGATGCAAAGAAAAAAAGAGGTGCAATGAGGTAGCTGTGTGACTAAGCTAAGCGACACCTGGCCCATCTAGGAGTGGCACTGCAGTGTCAGACAGGATGGCAGATTTAAAAAATAGTCCCCAAACAGCACATGATGCAAAGAAAAAAAGAGGTGCACCAAGGTCGCTGGATGGCTAAGCTAAGCGACCCAAGTGGCCAACACAAACACCTGGCCCATCTAGGAGTGGCACTGCAGTGTCAGACAGGATGGCAGATTTAAAAAATAGTCCCCAAACAGCACATGATGCAAAGAAAAAAAGAGGTGCACCAAGGTCGCTGGATGGCTAAGCTAAGCGACCCAAGTGGCTGACACAAACACCTGGCCCATCTAGGAGTGGCACTGCAGTGTCAGACAGGATGGCAGATTTAAAAAATAGTCCCAAAACAGCACATGATGCAAAGAAAAAAAGAGGTGCAATGAGGTAGCTGTGTGACTAAGCTAAGCGACCCAAGTGGCAGACACAAACACCTGGCCCATCTAGGAGTGGCACTGCAGTGTCAGACAGGATGGCAGATTTAAAAAATAGTCCCCAAACAGCACATGATGCAAAGAAAAAAAGAGGTGCACCAAGGTCGCTGGATGGCTAAGCTAAGCGACCCAAGTGGCCGACACAAACACCTGGCCCATCTAGGAGTGGCACTGCAGTTTTCTAGCGAGAGGATGAGTGCTTCCATCCTCAAGTGAATCTGAACCACTAGCCATGAACATAGGCCAAGGCCTCAGCCGTTCCTTGCCACTCTGTGTTGTAAATGGCATATTGGCAAGTTTACGCTTCTCATCAGACGCTTTTAATTTTGATTTTTGGGTCATTTTACTGAACTTTTGTAGTATACTTGACGACACAGAGGTAGAGCAGTGGACTACTGTACCATACTGCTATATATATACTGGTGGTCAGCAAAATTCTGCACTGTCCTCCTACTAGATACTGCGCACAACTAAAATGCAGCACAGGTATGGATGCATAGTATACTTGACGACACAGAGGTAGAGCAGTGGACTACTGTACCGTACTGCTATATATGTATATACTGGTGGTCAGCAAAATTCTGCACTGTCCTCCTGCTATATACTGCGCACAACTAAAATGCAGCACAGGTATGGATGCATAGTATACTTGACGACACAGAGGTAGAGCAGTGGACTACTGTACCGTACTGCTATATATATATTGGTGGTCAGCAAAATTCTGAACTGTCCTCCTACTATATACTGCGCACAACTAAAATGCAGCACAGGTATGGATGCATAGTATACTTGACGACACAGAGGTAGAGCAGTGGACTACTCTACCTCTATCAGTTGGAGTACCGTAAGGCTCAGTCTTAGGTCATCTGCTGTTCTCAATCTATACCTCCTCTCTTGGTAAACTAATAAGCTCCTTCGGATTTCAGTATCATTTGTATGCTGATGATACTCAAATCTACCTATCCTTCCCAGATTTATCACCATCTGTATTGGCTTGTGTCACTGGATGCCTGTCTGCCATTTCATCTTGGATGTCATCTCGCCACCTCAAACTCAACATTTCCAAAACTGAATTTATTATTTTCCCAACAGCCAAGAGTAGTTACCAACCTGATATCTCCATAAGTGTTGACAATGCAACTATCCACCCTACCCCACAAGCTCGCTGCCTAGGTGTCACCCTTGACTCTGAACTGTCCTTTGTTCCACACATTCAATCTGTCTCCTAATCATGTTACATGCACCTTAAAAACATATCCAAAATACGCCCTTATCTTACACAAGACACTGCAAAAACTCTAATCCATGTACTCATCATCTCCCGCATTAATTATTGTAATAGTCTCCTTACTGGTCTTCCCAAACATAGGCTCTCACCACTACAATCCATTTTAAATGCAGCTGCAAGGATAATCTTCCTCGCTAGATGTTCTTTGTCTGCTGAACCGCTCTGTCAGTCCCTCCATTGGTTACCGGTATTCTACCGTGTTAAATATAAAATACTTTTACTTACATACAAGGCTATTAACCAAACTGCACCATCATACATCTCCTCACTCATCTCAAAATATCTCCCTACCAGACCTCTCCGCTCTGCACAAGATCTGCGTCTCTCATCCAAATGTATTACCTGTTCCTACTCAAAATTACAGGACTTTACCCGGGCTTCACCCACGCTGCGGAATGCCCTGCCACGCAGGGTCTCCAAACCTTTAAACGTTCCCTGAAAACTCATCTCTTCAGACAAGCCTACCAAATTCCAGACCCACCTATATAACCTTCAATGCTTCCCTATCCAGTTACATCCTCTCTGTACAGTCCACATAACCTCACATTTTGTCTTCCAACATTGCTGGGTGATCATATCATACAACCCATTAAGAACCTAGCAATCTGGTGAACCATTATGTAAGAGGAAGCATCTATCCTTGTGTATCAATGCCTTTTTCCCTATAGATTGTAAGCTTGCGAGCAGGGCCTTCCTACCTCTATGTCTGTCTGTCTTTGCCCAGTTTTGTTCTATAACTTTTGTTCTAATTGTAAAGCGCAACGGAATATGCTGCGCTATATAAGAAACTGCTAATAAATAAATAAATATGTATTTTATTTACTCCCAGTGCATTATTATGTGTATCGTCACATGTGCCTGCCACAATACTACACCAAGCATTTAGGTGTTAAGGATTAGCACCAGCAAGGGAGAGTCACATTCCCATTTTTTCATTGTCTTACCCTTGGAGTTCATTAGGGGAACTCCAGTATTCTTCCCTGGCCTGCTCATATCCTATTACAGCGCACTGACCCATCCTAGCTTTTTCCTACCACTCTGGGGGCATGCCCAGTACCCCCCAGAGACTGTCCCTGCATCTGTCTGTATGCGCACGGCGTTCACCATAACAGAGCGGTGGTGTGATCTATCCAACTCTCCTCCCACCACTGGACACTGCAACACATGGGTGGGACAGTCTCAGAAAAGTGGGACTGTCGGGAGGTATGAATACTGACTGCTTTTCCACGTAGCCCAGAAATTCTGGCCAGCTTTATTTTTATGCTGCAATCAGATATCAGTTTGGTCACGCCTTTCTCAAATCTAACGCTCTCCGCAAATTGTATATCTGTACCACATGTACCACATACAGAATAACATGGCTTTACCAAGATGCACATTTACTTGCTTGCACTTACCTTATTTCCAAATCAGAATCAGGCCCTCAGTGCATTGAGGGCCTAATTCAGACCTGGACGCTGCTGCGGCAGCGTTCGCAGTGTGAAACCTGGTGAAATGTGTGACGGCATTTCACTTGTGCGATCGCCTCTGCCTGATTGACAGACAGAGGCGTTCATGGGGTGGGAAGGGGTGTCGCAGTGGCGTTAACACCATTCAGAACTCGCCCGCCAGTGGAAATGGCACTGTTTGTGTCCCTCCAGCCCTCTCTCACCTTGTATTCAGCATGCACAGAGCCTGGTCCACTTCGTTGCTCTTCTTCACTTTAGCAGCAGTGATGGCATGACATCACATACACCATGACGGAAAAGGAAGCCACTGAGGCCTGAGGAAGGGACGAAAGCCATCCAACAAACACAGCATGTATGAGTACCAGGAGGAGCGGGTTGTAGGCGGAGGAGGATCACAGGGCCTCCAGGACCTGGGGAAGGGGGAGATGGCTGCAGCTCATCAGTGACACTAGTGCCGCCCACATCATCTATTGATGTGGGTGGAGGGGCAGGCTTTTCTGTTCAAATTACTGTGCAGGGCCATGGTGGAGGCGGAACTAGTTCCACCTACCATTACAAGTGATGAAACTCTATTCCACCCCCTTCTCCCCACTTTAACTCCTGGACTATATATATTGTTGTTTCTCATTTTTGACCTGTATGATTTGTTCCCTTCAAAAAAAGTATGGATTTTCATACATTTCCGAGTTATGTTCCACTTATTGAGGTGTCTATGCTGGGCTTTGTACAGGATTAATTATAAAAGGCATTAAAAGAATTTCATTAGAGAAGTGATTTAATTAAGGAATTTTGAAACCTCTTGGATACATCAATTACAAACACTTTGGCTCCTGATTACATATTGACTTTTATCTGGCAACACTTTGCATGACTTCTTATCAATCCCTCTATTTACCACTAGAGGATCCAATACCTTTAGAATTATGTAACTGCAAATTAACGTTCAATAACTATCCTCAATGAAACATTTTACCTATGTTGTATGACCATGTGATGCAAATATTGTCTTAAGTCTGATTTCATCTCATCAGAACATGGATAGTTTCAAGAATTCACGGCAAATGTACTGGGCAATATAAGACAAAAAATTTGGTGCAAATTAGATCGAATTAACCAGCATATCATACAAGTCCATTTGGGTTGGGTACGGGATCCCGACAGTCAGAATACTGACAGCGGCATCCCAACAGTTAGAATTCTGACACATTTATGTAAGTAGACTAACCCTCGCCCTTATACATAAAACTGCATACCAAGCATGTGGAGCTGGAGCAGGGACCGGCTGCGTTAAGGCTGATATCTCTGGTTCTGGGCATAGTAAAGACAAGCTGCCAATGTCCACAGAAAGGGAAGAGTCCCAGCTTTCGGTGTATACCCTCAGAAAAACTCTGAGTCAGACAGAACCTGAGATATCTGGCTGGGAAGAGCAATTAACAGGCTCGGATGGGGGCCACTGCACAAGCAGCTCCTGCTGTTTAAAATTATATGCAGCAAACCTATATTCTGTGTGTCATAGAAACTGTATCTACACACAAAATGTTATGCTACAGTGTATTCCAGCCAAACACTGTAACTTAATTAGGTACAGACGCAATTACACACAGAATATAACCATGCCACATATCATTTAAATCAGCATAAACTGCTTGTGTGTCTTGGAGGACTGGGGATTATTTAGGGTGTGTTTTGCTTTAATAATGGGACTTTTGGGAGTCAATAGGGGACTTTCTCTGACACTGTGGTCCTCCTACACTAAAAGACTCATTTCGGTTGGTCTGAAAATATTGGACATTTTCTAGTATAAATACCGTGACACCTTGGATCCGATATACTGAAGAAATAGACACACACCATTACATTGCCCGAGTTCCGGGAAATAGACGCACATTTGTAATGTCGGATGTAGTGCAATAATTTTCCAGGTAGCATTATCGGCTCCCATTACATCCCGGCCATAAGATCCAGGGTGTGACCAGGCACACACTAATGTCAGACACCATCTCCATGTTTTCCCCGAAAATTAACTGGTCGGCGTACTAAGGATGAGTGTCAGTGACTCACAAGACACAGAGATGCAGCACCACCCTCACCTTCGCTTTGTGCCCTAATTATCTAGAGAAGGGTGGGCTCTCAACCACATGACGCTTGTCCAGGTTTTTTGACCTTCCCAACCACAGCTGGGAATTGGTCTAATTGTACTGGCAGGGATTTAAACCCTGCTAAGTTTACTGCTCAACACACTGGTGCCGATAAGCGGCCAGCGAGCAGGTAATGTTTCCCCTAGTGCTAGGAATTTGGACCATCAGTGCCCGGAGGCAATGAGAGACCGTGCATAAAATGTATTTCTTTTGTTTGGTGTGAAGTTTGTTTGCTCCCTGTATGCGATTAAATACTTCCACAAACTCTGTATACTGCCTGCTGTGTCCTGACTTTAACGGCGACCCTGTTACAATGTGGTGGCCCATACGGGGTCTTGGCTGCTTGAACTACACCAGACGCCGCTGGCGTGGTGGGGACATCGCGGTGACAGGTTATACAACGGTAACTTGTACTTTTATTTTTTAAAGTGACAGTACCGCAAAAGTGGTGTTGATGTTGTGTGTGCAGCATAGGATGGTTGCAAATACTGGCTTATCATTGTGCATATAATAAACCAGCCACATTACACTACACCTCCTCTAAGACCAAGATGGAGGAAATATTCCGGACACTAACCTCCTTGTTGGCTGCACACCAGACCACACTGGAGCAATTGGTAAGCTTCCTTAAGTCCAAAAATGAGGACTCTACCTCTGGTCAGTTAAAAAAAAATGTCTGTCGGTGATGACCCAGAGGCATATCTCCTTATTTTTTTTATTTATTTTTTAAACTGTTTTTATTGAAGCAATATATGTGATCAGTGCCGTTTCTTGCGGCGGGTGAGCCGTGCAACCGCACGGGGCGCCCGCCGCGGCACTTCCTGAGCACTTTCAAACCCCCCTCCCCTCTCCTCCCGAGTGCCCAAATGGGGGGGCGGGGTTTCGCGGAATGACGCGTTTGCGTCGTGACGTCATGACGCAATTGCGTCATTCCGCGAAACCCCGCCCCCCGAGCTGGGCACTCGGGAGGAGGGAGAAGGGGGAGCCAAGCCGGCCAGCGCTGCGCAGACGAGGGAGAGGCGGCTGAAGAGTGGGAAGAACCGCTTCAAATGTAAGTCAGCCCCTCTCCCTCTCTCCCTCCCCCCCCCCCACCACCTGCCGTACTGTGTAAAATGGGGACACCTGTCTGCCGGAATGTGTAAAGTGGGGACACTTGTCTGCCGGAATGTGTTAAATGGGGATGCTTGCCTGCCGAAATGTGTAAAATGGGTACACTTGCCTGTTGTACTATGTAAAATGGGGGCACGTGCCTGTTGTACTATGTAAAATGGGGGCACGTGCCTGCCGCAATGTGTAAAATGGGGACACTTGCCTGCCATAATGTGTAAAATGGGGACACTTGCCTGCCGTAATGTGTAAAATGGGGACACTTGCCTGCCGGAATGTGTAAAATGGGGGCACGTGCCTGCCGCAATGTGTAAAATGGGGTCACTTGCCTGACATGCTGTGTAAAATGGGGGCACGTGCCTGCCGCAATGTGTAAAATGGGGACACTTTCCTGCCGCAATGTGTAAAATGGGGACACTTTCCTGCCGCAATGTGTAAAATGGGGACACTTGCCTGCCGTACTGTGTAAAATGGGGGCACGTGCCTGCCGCAATGTGTAAAATGGGGACACTTGCCTGTTGTACTGTGTAAAATGGGGGCACGTGCCTGCCGCAATGTGTAAAATGGGGACACTTGCCTGCCGCAATGTGTAAAATGGGGACACCTGTCTGCCGGAATGTGTAAAATGGGGACACTTGCCTGTTGTACTATGTAAAATGGGGGCACGTGCCTGCCATAATGTGTAAAATGGGGACACTTGCCTGCCGTAATGTGTAAAATGGGGACACTTGCCTGCCGGAATGTGTAAAATGGGGGCACGTGCCTGCCGCAATGTGTAAAATGGGGTCACTTGCCTGCCATGCTGTGTAAAATGGGGGCACGTGCCTGCCGCAATGTGTAAAATGGGGACACTTTCCTGCCACAATGTGTAAAATGGGGACACTTGCCTGCCGTACTGTGTAAAATAGGGGCACGTGCCTGCCGCAATGTGTAAAATGGGGACACTTGCCTGTTGTACTGTGTAAAATGGGGGCACGTGCCTGCCGCAATGTGTAAAATGGGGACACTTGCCTGCCGTACTGTGTAAAATGGGGGCACGTGCCTGCCGCAATGTGTAAAATGGGGACACTTGCCTGCCGCAATGTGTAAAATGGGGTCACTTGCCTGTTGTACTGTGTAAAATGGGGGCACGTGCCTGCCGCAATGTGTAAAATGGGGACACTTGCCTGCCGCAATGTGTAAAATGGGGACACTTGCCTGCCGCAATGTGTAAAATGGGGACACCTGTCTGCCGGAATGTGTAAAATGGGGACACTTGCCTGTTGTACTATGTAAAATGGGGGCACGTGCCTGCCATAATGTGTAAAATGGGGACACTTGCCTGCCGTAATGTGTAAAATGGGGACACTTGCCTGCCGGAATGTGTAAAATGGGGGCACGTGCCTGCCGCAATGTGTAAAATGGGGTCACTTGCCTGCCATGCTGTGTAAAATGGGGGCACGTGCCTGCCGCAATGTGTAAAATGGGGACACTTTCCTGCCACAATGTGTAAAATGGGGACATTTTCCTGCCGCAATGTGTAAAATGGGGACACTTGCCTGTTGTACTGTGTAAAATGGGGGCACGTGCCTGCCGCAATGTGTAAAATGGGGACACTTTCCTGCCGCAATGTGTAAAATGGGGGCACGTGCCTGCCGCAATGTGTAAAATGGGGACACTTGCCTACCGTGCTGTGTAAAATGGGGACACTTGCCTGCTGTAATGTGTAAAATTAGGACTTTTTTTATTTTTTTATCCTGTGGTGGCCGTGATGATGAGATCAGATGAGGCCACGCCCATCTTAACAAAGCCACGCCCATTTTAACGAGGTCACGCCCCCTTGCCGGGAGCATACTTTTCCTCTTTATATCTATGGGGGGCGGCGCATTTTTTCTTATGTGAATGGGGAGGGGGGGCGCATTTTTAAATCTCGCACTGGGAGCCAAATTGGCTAGAAAAGGCCCTGTATGTGATACATACATTCATAGTCAGATTGTATATAACAAATGTCACACAAAAAGATAAAAATACAGGAATACCATCGAGTCATTCACGTAAGGACAATATCTATCGCAATAACATAATGATACCAAACAATGAATTAGTCTTGCATGGAAATCTCGAGTCATTGATCTATCTTCCATCAAATTGTAGACCCGAACATGTATAAATCAGAATGACACATGGAAAAGAAAAATTTGAAAATAACATAAAAAACAAAACAAAAACAATATCCTCACCGGCCCCCCACCACCTGTGCCACCACCGACAGGGCTCAGTGATAACAGATCAAAACTACAACACAATCGGTGGATCCCCTGCAAGTATCCTAGTCATATACCATTCCGAATTAGACAATGAGTTATAAATCTGTAGTCTGACAGCAGCAGATAGGGTCATAACATAACTTTCCCATACCTCATAAAATCTTTGTACCTTATTATCCTTCTCCATTATAACTCCTATCCACTCCATTCTAAATAAGTAAAACAATTTGGCTTTACATAATGATAGCGGAGGTGGCTCCCTGGTGATCCACATCTGCAGAATAGCCTTCCTAGCTGCAATATTGACTGCAAGCAGCAGTTGTTTACTACCTTTGGAGACACGTTGTTCAGGTGAAAAAATACCAAACAGCGCCCATTCCGGAGATAACCCCAAATAATTCACTAAATTATCCACTGAGTAATTCCTTATCTCAATCCAGAACTTCCTGATCATAGGGCAGGACCACAGACAATGATAAAGATCTGCTTGAGGAGTACCATATTTCCAACAGGTATGCATATCTGCAAGTCCCATCAAATATCTTCTATGAGGCGACAATTATGTCCTATGTAGAATATTTAAAGACATTTCTTTGTATCTAGGAGAAGGAAATAGTTTATTTGCAGTCACATGGGCCGCCAATAAATCCTCTATTTGTATCTCCTGGAGGCAGGCTTTCCAAGCCATTAAGCCTTCCTGTTACGTGGAATAATCTAGAACAGTCTGAAAATGACCAGACGCCATCAAAATTTCCTTGCGAATTCTATGAGTTTGCTGCAGCATCCTATCTACCGGATTGTCCCAATCTGCTGGGGAAAAAATAGGATTTTTTAATACCTACCGGTAAATCCTTTTCTCTTAGTCCGTAGAGGATGCTGGGGATGCTTCAAGAACCATGGGTTATAGACAGGAGACATGGGCACATTATAAGACTTTGAATGGGTGTGAACTGGCTCCTCCCTCTATGCCCCTCCTCCAGACTCCAGTTATAGGAACTGTGCCCAGGGAGACGGACATTTCGAGGAAAAGGATTTATTTAATTATTTTAGACTAAGGTGAGATACATACCAGCTCACACCTCCAACACGCTGTACAACATGGCATTCAACAACAATGCATCCAACGGCATGACCAACAACAGTCACAGATTAACTAAACTCAATGCAACATGAGCGTAACTATAACCAAACTGCAGATACAGTACGCACTGGGACGGGCGCCCAGCATCCTCTACGGACTAAGAGAAAAGGATTTACCGGTAGGTATTAAAATCCTATTTTCTCATACGTCCTAGAGGATGCTGGGGATGCTTCAAGAACCATGGGGTTTATACCAAAGCTCTAGAACGGCAGGAAAGTGCGGATGACTCTGCAGCACCGATTGACCAAACAAGAGGTCCTCCTCAGCCAGGGTATCAAACTTGTAAAACTTCGCAAAGGTGTTTGATCTCGACCAAGTAGCAGCTCGACAAAGTTGTAATGCTGAGACTCCTTGGGCAGCAACCCAGGATGAGCCCACCTTTCTGGTAGAATGGGCTTTCACCGATTTCGGTAATGGCAATCCTGCCGTAGAATGATCCTGCTGAATCGTATTACAAATCCAGCGCGCAATAGTCTGCTTAGAAGCAGGAGCCCCAATCTTGTTGGGAGCCCACAGGACAAACAGAGCCTCTGTTTTCCTAATCTGAGCCATTCTGGTGACATAGCTCTTCAAAGCTCTGACCACATCGAGAGACTTTGATTCTGCCAAGGCATCAGTAGCCACTGGCACCACAATAGGCTGGTTCACGTGAAATGATGAAACCACTTTCGGCAGAAATTGCTGATGAGTTCTCAACACCACTCTATCAGCATGGAAAATTAAATAGGGGCTTTTGTGAGACAAAGCCGCCAACTCAGACACTCGCCTTGCGGACGCCAAGGCCAACAACATGATTACTTTCCAAGTAAAGAAATTTTAACTCAACCTTGCGCAAAGGTTGAAACCAATGCGATTGCAGGAACTGCAACACCACATTAAGATCCCACGGTGCCACAGGAGGCACAAATGGAGGTTGGATGTGTAGCACACCTTTCACGAAGGTCTGAACTTCTGGAAGGGAGGCCAATTCTTTCTGAAAAAAGATCCACAAGGCCGAAATCTGTACTTTAATGGAGCCTATCTTTAGGCCCGCATCCACACCTGCTTGTAGAAAATGGAGCAAATGCCCCAGGTGAAATTCTTCCATAGGAGCCTTCTTGGATTCACACCAAGACACATATTTTCTCCAAATACGGTGGTAATGCTTTGCCGTTACTTCTTTTCTAGCCTGAAGAAGTGTGGGAATGACTTCACTGGGAATACCCTTTCGGGCTAGGATTTGGCGTTCAACCGCCACGCCGTCAAACACAGCCACGGTAAGTCTTGATACACGCACGGCCCCTGTTGCAACAGGTCATCCCGAAAAGGAAGATGTCAGGGATCTTCTATGAGCAACTCCTCAAGATTTGGATACCAGGCCCTTCTTGGCCAATCCGGAACAATGAGTATCGCCTGAACCCTTGTTTTTCTTATCATTTTTATCACCTTTGGAATGAGTGGAAGTGGAGGGAACACATATACCGACGGAAACACCCACGGTGTCTCTAGGGCGTCCACCGCTTTCGCTTGAGGGTCCCTTGACCTGGAACAATATCTCTGAAGTTTCATGTTGAGGCGGGACGCCATCATGTCTACTTGAGGAACTCCCCAACGACTTGTCACTTCTGCAAAGACCTCTTGATGGAAACTCCACTCTCCTGGATGGAGATCGTGTCTGCTGAGGAAGTCTGCTTCCCAGTTGTCCACTACTGGGGGAAGAGTCAAATGTTTGAAAGTCAGTTTGGAGTCTGTTTTCTCCTATCTAATAGACAGGAAAAAACAGACACCAAACCAACTTTTCAAACATTTGAATTCCACCTCCGGAATGAAGACTGCTGACAGAGCGCTGGCATGTCTTTCCGCCCAGCGAAGAATCTTCGTGGCCTCGGCCATCGCCGCTCTGCTCCTTGTTCCACCCTGGTGGTTTATGTACGCCACTGCTGTCACGCTGTCTGACTGAATCAAGACGGGCAGACCTCGAAGAAGATATTCTGCTTGCAGGATGCCATTGTAAATGGCCCTTAATTCCAGAATGTTTATGTGTAGACAAGCTTCCTGGCTTGACCACTTTCCCTGAAAGTTTCTTCCCTGTGTGACTGCTCCCCAGCCTCGGAGGCTTGCATCTGTGGTTACCAGGATCCAATCCTGAATCCCGAACCTGCGTCCCTCCAGAAGGTGAGAACTGTGCAACCACCACAGAAGGGAGATTCTGGTCCTGGGAGATTGAATTATTTTCCGGTGCATATCCAGGTGAGACCCGGACCACTTGTCCAACAGGTCCCACTGAAACACCCTGGCATGGAACCTGCCATACGGAATGGCCTTGTAGGCCGCCACCATCTTCCCCAGCAACCGAGTGCATTGAAGAACAGACACCTTTGCTGGTTTCAGAATCTGTTTTACCATGTTCTGTATTTCCAGAGCTTTTTCCACTGGAAGAAAAACTCTCTGCAATTCTGTATCCAGAATCATACCCAGGAACGACAGCCGTGTCGTCGGATCCAACTGTGATTTTGGCAAATTTAGGAGCCAACCATGTTGTTGCAGAATCGTCAGTGAAAGGGCAACATTTTTCAACAATTGCTCTTTGGATCTCGCCTTTATGAGGAGATCATCCAAGTACGGGATAATTGTAATTCCCTGCTTGCGCACGAGAACCATCATTTCCGCCATTACTTTGGTGAAAATCCTCGGAGCCGTGGACAGACCAAACGGCAACGTCTGAAATTGGTAATTACAATCCTGAACAGCAAATCTCAGGTAAGCATGATGTGGAGGATATATGGGGACATGCAAGTAGGCATCCTTTATGTCGACTGACACCATAAAATCCCCCTCCTCCAGACTGGAGATCACTGCTCGGAGAGATTCCATCTTGAATTTGAATTTTTTTAGAAAGAAATTGAGGGATTTTAGGTTCAGAATCGGTCTGACTGAGCCACCCGGCTTCGGGACCATGAACAGGCTCGAATAAAAGCCTTCCCCCTGTTGTGACAGGGGCACCGTGACAATTACTTGATTTTGACACAACTTTAGAATCGCAGCGCTTACTACCTCCCTTTCTAGAAGAGAAGCTGACAAGGCCGATTTGAAAAATAAGTGAGGGGGCACGTCTTGAAACTCTAATCTGTACCCTTGGGTTACTATTTCTACTATCCAAGGATCCAGGTCCGAATGCACCCAGACCTGACTGAAGAGTTGGAGACGTGCCCCCACCGGTGCGGACTCCCACAGAGGAGCCCCAGAGTCATGCGGTGGATTTGGTAGAAGCCGGAGAGGACTTCTGCTCTTGGGAACTTGCCACAGCCTGTGACCTTATTTCCCTTCCTCTTCCCCTCGCAGCAAGGAAGGAGGACCCTCGTCCTTTTGTTAATTTATTGGGCCAAAAGGACTGCATCTGTTAGTGAGGCGTTTTCTTCTGCTGTGCAGAAACATAAGGTAAAAATGACGACTTACCCGCGGTAGCCGTAGACACCAGGTCAGTGAGGCCGTCACCAAACAAGACCCTACCGTTAAACGGTAGAGACTCCATCGCCTTCTTAGCGTCAGCATTCCATTGATGAATCCACAATGCTCTCCTTGCTGAGACTGCCAATATCCCTCACAGCTTCTTTTAAATATGCTGCAGCATCCCTGATATGACCCAGAGTCAAAAGCACGCTATCTCTGTCTAGGGTATCTATTTCAGATGACAAGTTATCTGCCCACTTTTCAATAGCGCTACTCACCCATGCCGAAGCAACGGCAGGCCCGAGTAGCGACCCTGTAGTGACATAAATGGATTTCAGTGTATTTTCCTGCTTACGATCCGCAGGATCTTTTAGGGCTGCCGTGTCAGGAGATGGCAGCGCCACCTTTTTGGATAGACGCGATAAAGCTTTGTCTACCGTGGGGGTTGACTCCCACTTTTCTCTGTCCCCAAATGGAAACGGATATGCCACTGGAACTCTTTTGGGAACCTGTATCTTCTTGTCAGGATTTTCCCAAGCCTTTTCAAAAAGCGCGTTCAGTTCATGAGAGGGAGGAAATGTTACCTCAGGTTTCTTTCCTTTATACATACAGACCCTTGTTATTGCCACAATCATGTACTGAATGCTCTTAGCCAGTTTCGGATTTAATCTGGCATCACTATAGTCGACACTGGAATCAGAGTCCGTGTCAGTATCTGTATCAGCTATCAGGGTAAATGCACGTTTCTGTGATCCCGAAGGGGTCTGAGCTTGTGACAAAGCATCCTCCATGGATTTCCTCCATGTCTGGTTCTTTATCAAATCTCTTAGTCAACCGAGTTACATTTGCATTTAAAACACTCAACATATTTACCCAATTGTCCGATGGTGGTGCCGACACGGTCACTCTCACAGTATTTTCTGTCCCCACTCCAGCCTCCTCCTGGGAAGAGCACTCAGCTTCAGACATGTCGACACACACGTACCGACACCCACAACCACACTGGGGCTATAGAAGACAGACCCACAACAAAGCCTGTAAGAAAGACACAGAGGGAGTTCTGCCAGCTCACAACCCAGCGCCTATCCCGGTACTGAAGTGAGTAAAAAGACTGCCCAGACCTGTTATCGCTTTATATATATATATAACAATTAGCACCAAATCACTTGTGCCCCCCCAGTTTTGCACCGTTACTTGTACAGCAGTGTGGAGGTCAGGGCCAGCGTTGTAAACGCTGGTTTACTTACAGGACTAAAAAGCATATACCTTAAACACACTTGATACACTTTAATATTGGGCCGCGGTAATTAACCTTTCACCTTTATGTTATTCACAAACCTTACGTACATAAAGTCGCACAGTGTACGCATTCTGCGTACGTACGCCTAAAGGGCATAGTAACTACACAGTTTGCGTACACAGGCCTATACGCTGTTAGCACAATGCAGCAGCCCGAGTGGCTGTAAATACATTTTAAGACCTTAGCAGGGAAAGGAAACACGACACCAGATTGTATTTAAAATGCCGGTTTCCGACACACCAACATATAATTACTGAAAGGGGGTTACAATAACAATACAATAGAATAATGGCTACAGTCAATGGTACATACGTGTTTGGTTTTCGCCTGCGCTTCCCAGTCTGGTCCTCACTCATCTGGGTAGATGACCTTTAGAGTCTGTGATAGTGACCTGGCATGCGGCTGGCTCTTTATACAGTGGATTAAAACATAATACAATAGACACTGTGTGCTCTTCTTCCATTGGTTCGGGGGTGGGACATATCCTGTGCACCAGGGATCATTGGTCAGCTCAAGAAGTGGGTGATGGCTAAGACTTGAGATGTGATTTCTGTTGTTTGCATCTGAGTTCCTGCCCCATGACCAGTTAAACCCATCACATTAATCATACATAAATCTGGTATTATTAATAACTTAATGTGGTAATATATGATAATATTCTTATTCCCACCAGATTAATATTTACGTGACTCTGAACAATATGATCCCACATATGATATGATTATCTATTTCCATCCTCAAGATATACATATATCCTATACATATATCCACATATATCCATATACTCATATATATATATATATATATATATATATACACACACACACACACACATACTCCTGCTATTACAATTTGTTAGGAATTATATATATATATATATATATATATATATACAAATATATACATCTCCAAGAGTTTAGACCAGAGGTTCTCAAACTCGGTCCTCGGGGGCACACACAGTGCATGTTTTGCAGGTAACCCAGCAGGTGCACAGGTGTATTAATTACTCACTGACACATTTTAAAAGGTCCACAGGTGGAGCTAATTATTTCACTTGCGATTCTGTGAGGAGACCTGCAAAACATGCACTGTGTGTGCCCTCGAGGACCGAGTTTGAGAACCTCTGGTTTAGACTATGAATGTTATTACCTCAGATTTCTAAATGTCTGGTTTGTATTTTTGTTAGCTATTGCTAATTCAGTTTCTTCTCAGCCTAGGTTCCTGGGTATTGTCTTTTTGTTTGTCTTGTTTTCAGACAAGACAATGACAATCCAGTATTTATTATTGTTGACAGAAACTGGGCTACCCTAGAATAATAGGAGTAAACAAAGGTGTTTGCCTCCTTTATAGAATTTCAAAGCTTCGTGTAAATAAGGCCATTGTAGTTGAGTCTCTGGGAGTTTAATTTATGTGTGACCGATCTTCATGCTATTAGAAGAGGAAGCAGACAGTGGGGGATTTATGCAATATATGGATTAGATATATGATATGTCTTTGTGGCCTTTCCATGCGAATACAAATTCCACTGTAATTACTCATACCACGCTCTAATGCGCAGGACCGCAGAAGCGACCATACGCAAATTGCGAATATGTGCACGCACGGCCGAATACGTATGCACACGGAGGCCATCTATGTGGTGTTTGTACGTAATGTGTGTACTGTAATATTTTCTGACTTCGACAGTCCACCCTTTGGCAGTTATCAATAACTGCCACTAACTAATCAGTAAACAGGAAAAAAATATTACCTATACAATATATACAAAAGCTTGGATGATCGGGGGAAAGTTGTAGGTGGGAAATGTATGACCTAGTGGGATAGTAAAAAGCATGTATGTATAAATCTATGTCTGAGGGGCATGTATCATCGTGCCGTATATGTTCTAAATAAGCTTCGAGGTATTGCGAAGTATACATTAAATCCTTTCCATCCCGTATTAAGGATCTGTAAATGGGCCAACAAACACTACCGAGCTCTTTTCGGCTTCTTGTTCCAACAAATGGGGTGCACATTTAGTTGATGATACATGGAGGGGGAACATATGTAAGTGCTAGCATATGTGGATATCACCTGTCGACTATGTGTGCCATTAACTGGAGGTTGAAGAGATGAAGATAAGACACATATATAAAAATACATTCACATAAACATTTTGGGTAGGGCTGACGTCTTTTCCATTTGGATGTATCTGGGCAGAGGGGGAGACAAAGAAAAACGGGTGAAAGAAACAGGCCATGAAATTCATTTGCAATCCTTATCATAACGCTGTCTCTATGGATGGATCATAAATTAAATCTGCTGCTGTAACAGCGCCCTCGCTCCTTAGACTCATCAACTTTGTGCCATGCTTGCGCCACGTTAGAATTTGAACACACCTAAATATCAAACCAATAATTATGATGACTCCCAGGATACAAAGGAGAAACTTCCCCACACTCATAATGACATTTTGAGCCCACTCTCCTAAACCTGAGAACCATTTGCGTGGGTTCAGCCATGAGACCCAGCCCTTCAGTTCATTACTCACAGTCGCTAAGGTAAGGTTGTGTCTCCTCCTGAACTCCCACTTCAACTGCAAGATCTCGTCCATCTTCTGATCGATGATCTCCGTTGGGTCGTCAGTGCTGTTCATAATATATGTTCAGCACTTCACACCATATTGAGTTGCCAGAGTAACACAGTACCCACCTGTCACGGCTGTGACATAATTAAGGACCATCCTGTGCTGAATCAGTTCCTTCTTGTAGGCTTGTAACTCCCTTCCTGTGTACCTGAAGGTGTCATCATACATCTCAGCGATATTATCTATCAAGTTTGCTAGGGCATGGATATACTTATAATTTATAGTTCCTCTGGCAGTACGGGTGATGTCTAATGTGAGAAGGAACTGAATCCTGGTGGATTTGTGGATCAAATCAGAGGCTGCGTGCTCTGCCCTATCTATGAGGTGTCTCTTGATGATGTGTTCATAGTGAGTATGAGTATAAGGAGCCTGAGCACTGCGGTGAACGTATTTCAATTTATCATGGGTTATGGTCATGACCTCTGGTAGTACTCTCCCAATATAACACAATCCCTCTGAGCTCGGGGCAAGCCACTTGTACGCTTTCCTCCCACATATGAAATAGGCATCATCTTGGAGAACATAGGGGACAAAATATAACATCACCATATTACAAATTTTCCAAGTAAAGAAACCAATCCCTAGTTCTCCCATTTGTTCAGTACAAGTATCGGGCTGGATGATATGGGCACAATACCCTGACGATACTTTTCCAACCCACATGGTCTTGCTTCCACGGGTATAACTATACCAAAAATACCACCCACTGTTGGCTATCTGGCGTACAAGTTCAGCAGACAATATCCCTTTGCAGTGCCTCCGAGCTCCATGACTAACAGAGCGATTACTGATACCAGCCTTTACTCGAGTGATGTGCTGCTCCTGAGATCCTACAAATTCGTACTCGCCATCAGAACCCATTCCAGATCCCTGCTCGACCTCTCTGGGACCCTCACCAAAACAAATTGTCCTGAATTTACTAGCAGAACCCGAAACGCAATTTCTTGTGATAGATCCATTTCGTTAGGGGAAAGAAGGAAAATAAGAAGGAGAAAAGAAAGGAAACTGCAGGGGGGGGGTGAAAAAAGAAAATGGCGCGACAACCGTCCTAGATCTTGTTGCTCTCTGTGCTCAGATGCCTTTCAACAGTCCTGCCTCTCAACTTTCCCTGGACAAACACTCTAGTGTCTTTTTGTCTTGCTCTTTGAACACACAGTTCACTTTGAACACAGAGTTACCAAACTACTTTGTCACGAGTTCTCTCCAGGTCAGCGACCTTCTTGCAGTGGGACGAGTGGACCCAAGTCTCTCTTTTGGCGACCTTTAGTGCTGTCATGCTGGTTAACAAGACTTGATATGGTCCTTCCCACCTGTCTATGAGGCAACCTGAGCGTAAGAAATTTCGAATCATCACATAATCCCCAGGCTCAAAGTCATGACAATTACTGTTCGGTAGGTCAGGAATCACCAGCTTTAGATTTCTTTGTTGATTTCTCAGCTGCTGGCTCATCCCAACCAAATATTTCACAGTCACTTCATTATTACATTTCAAATCATCCTGGGGGTCTATCATTACATGAGGTTGTCGACCAAAAAGAATTTCAAAGGGTGATAAGTTAAGTGGAGACCTAGGAGTGGTTCTGATGCTGTACAACACTAGTGGCAAAGCTTCTGTCCACAACAATCCAGTTTCAGCCATTAATTTGCTCAGCTTGTTCCCATCAGTTTGCACATGACCTGAAAGACTTCACCTGTGAAAGTGAGTACCCCTATCACTTTCAATTACTCTAGGGATACCATATCTACACACAAATTCCTGCACAATTTTCTTTGCAGTGAACGTAGCAGTGTTTGTGGCAGCAGGGAACGCTTCTACCCAATTAGAAAATACATCAATACAAACTAACACATATTCCAAATTCCTACAGGGTGGTAACTGTATGAAGTCGATTTGTATTACCTGAAAAGGTCCGTCCGTAGGAGGGATATGGAATGGCTCTGTTGGTATTGTCTTTCCAATATTCTTTCTCAAGCAAGTAAAACATGTCATTGCTCTCTTACCTGCATGAGAATAGAATCCTGGCGCACACCAGTAGGCTCTCATCAGCCTGCACATACCCTCTTTGCCTAGATGAGTCAGACCGTGTGCCACCTCAGCTAGACTTGGAAGGTATGCTCTGGGGGCTACTGGATTACCGGTTCCACCTGTCCACAGTCCTGAGGACTCCTGGCCATACCCCTTTGTCCTCCAGACTGCCTTTTCCTGTAGGGAACACAAACTTTTTATTTTAATTTACTATCGTGTGTTATCAGTTGTGTGAAGTAACCCGTCTCTGGATGAGAGAAGAGAGGGGAAAAATAGTAAATAAAAAAAGAAAATGTCAGGTTTGGCATTCACCAACAGGCTGTCACACCATCATGCATATCGGTGTCTGTGCACAGTCTCTCTTCACCAGTATTCTCATTCTCCACCCTTTGTGCATGACCAGACACACTGCATTAATACTGGTGTCCTTATGCTGGTGAGATATACTGGATTTGGGCAGAGCTCTGAAGGACCGAGTAGGCATGTGGCATTTTAACTGTGATCGGGTCCATTTATTGTACCCTCCTGTCGGTGAACATAAGAGATGAGGAGGAAACTTTGAAGAAGAATCACATAGAGGTTAGTAACATATAAGTTTGTAGAGGCAAAGTGGATTTTATAAAATTTGACAACTGGATTGGGCACTATGGGGAAGTGATTCTCTACTGTCTACACCCTGTATCTCTACTGGGACTATCCCAGCCATCAATCCAGTGTCCTGTCCATCCTAAATTCATAGGGAACCCAGTATCTGTGAGATAATTTCCTCTACCTGTGATGGACATGAATCTAGAACCGTGAAATGCAACATTAGTCTTTGTGGGTATCCAACATACTTTGTGCTTCCTGAGCGGAAGAACGCTATATGTATACCATCTCTAACAAAACTCCTGTTGAGTTAATCAGGGGCCATTTCTGCTAGAGAAAGAAGCAAAAGTTTAGAGGCCTCATCTTAACCCCAGCAAGTTTTGTCAAAAGGGTAAAGTTACATTTATTCCGTTCTTCCCATTAACCGAATCTGTGTTTTCTATGTGGCTCGTGATTCCTTACTATATGTCCGTTGACCCCGTCTATGTGTTTAATAATGTGGCTTGTTTTCTCTGTCTAGGGGTCTATATTGACTATGTGTTCTACTACTCCTACAGTCTCTGGCAAAATGCCCTTTATTTCTACAAATGTAACATATTATCGGTCGTGATGTACCCCCAGGGGTTTGGGGGTTTGGCTGATGGGGCTTTCCTGTCAGAGTCTGTAAACTTATTGTCATCAGCTTCTCCTCCTGTTGTTTTCTGCGCCTAGCAATATTCTTGTGGTGTTCAATTGCGCACTCTCTAAGACAAGCTACTGTGGCCCCTCTCCAATTAGGCAAAGATGTTTGTACCCTGTCCCTTACTGTCTTATTGAGTCCGTCCATTAGCAAAGAGACAGCCGTCTCCCTGTAATTTGCATCGTTCCCTGTATCTGATACTCCCAACGTATTTATCCATTATTTGCAGAGCCCGATGGAAATATTCAGATGCCATTTCATTTTCCCTTTGTTTTATGGAGAAAATTCTTCTCCAATTAACAGTAGTGGGGAAATACAACTCTAGTTGCCTGTTAATTCGTTCCACATTCTCCTGATTGTTTCCGTCAATCATAGGACTATCCGACTCTAATCTACAATCAGTGATACATTTTTGGGTGTCAATATTAGGGGGTAGGCACGCTTTCAAAAATATCCGCCAATCTTTGTTAGCTGGTTCATGAGCATTACCCAGATCTCTGATAAACTTCTGACATCTGGCTAAATGCTTCCGGGGATCGGGGAAGTCTGAAATGATTGACCGCAGCTCAGCTCTGGACCACGGGCAATACATTGCATTATTCCTGGTGAGGATTACTCCCTGACTATCGGTTCCCCCATTGGGAATTACTATTTCCAAGACAGGATGTAATCCTACCATTCCGTTCGTAATCTGTTTGCTGTAAGGTGTTGTTGTTTCTGTGTAATCACCCATCTCACACTTACCAGTAGCTGTGACCTCACCAGTTCTTTCAGTGGGGAATACTGTTACTGCTCTTACTGGATGGACAGTCCCAACCTGAGTTTCCTGCAAGGCGACTGCCTGAATGAGAGCTGCAATTTGGCTGGGTCCTTCATCTTCCTGTAACCTATAACATTGAAAAGACTTCAAAACAGGATACATCTTGCAAAAATTAGGGTTAATACTTTTCTCTTGCATTATACGATCATTCATAGATATACCATTGACTGTAGCCATCTCTTCCCTCTCGGCCTGTGTCGATAATGGTGTGTTTGTGTCCTCATTCCTGCTAGGTTTGGAACCTGCTTTGCGGGTTTGTTCCCTTTGCATTTCCCCCTCTTGTTGCCATAGTTTTAAACAATCGTTATGTCTGATCCTTTGTTTTCTGGATTTAATTAGACATATTTTACTGCCTACATTCTGTACTACCTCTGGTTCAAAGCTGCCCACTCTAGGGAATGATACCCTATCATTGTCAGTCATACGTACCCATTCATCACAATAAACTTCAGCGTGTGGACCATATTTTCCACACATAATAAACCTTGCTGACCCTTTTGGTCTTTCTTCTTCAGTGTCACTGACCTAGGTTGGGGGTGTTGTGAACTCGGGGGTTCTCCCGATAGTAAGGGAGAGGAACCACAGTTTGGGTCGGGACAGGGATGGCTTGATATAGGTCTTCCTCATACAGGACTCTGACAGTAAAGCTTGGTGAAAATATTAAAGGACTTTATTGCAGGAAGAGAGCAACACAATGTCACATAACAAAGAAGGAGCGTGTGGAGAAATGTCCAGGAAGTACTTGTGAGTGATGGTAAAAGATACTGGTGACTGAAGAACTTGAGAGCAGTGTTTAAAGAACTTGAGAGCAGTGATTAAGACTCTGATGATTTGAAGAACTTGAGAGCGGTGGTTAAAGACACTGATGATTTGAAGAACTTGAGAGCGGTGGTTAAAGACACTGATGATTTGAAGAACTTGAGAGCGATGGTTAAAGATTTGAAGAACTTGAGAGCGGTGGTTAAGACACTGATGATTTGAAGAACTTGAGAGCGGTGGTTAAAGACACTGATGATTTGAAGAACTTGAGAGCGGTGGTTAAAGACACTGATGATTTGAAGAACTTGAGAGCGGTGGTCAAAGACACTGATGATTTAAAGAACTTGAGAGCGGTGGTTAAGACACTGATGATTTGAAGAACTTGAGAGTGGTGGTTAAAGACACTGATGGTTTGTATAACTGGAGAGTGAGGGTTAAAGACACTGAGGACTTGTATAACTTGAGAGCGAGGGTTAAAGGCACTGAGGACTTGTATAACTTGAGAGCGAGGGTTAAAGGCACTGAGGACTTGTATAACTTGAGAGCGAGGGTTAAAGGCACTGAGGACTGGTATAACTTGAGAGCGACGTTTAACCTGCAGCCCACGCTGACTCCAAGAAGCACTGGTGACTAGAGCGCAGTGGAACCCAGCAGCGGCTGGGAACGCTGGAGGCTGTGCAACAACTGACACCTGGAAGTGCCGGAGACACTGGGGTATGCTGCACAGAGATCCGCCGAGGACAGAAGCACTGGCATCCACTTCAGGGGAAAAGACGATACTCAGGCGCCGAGGCGCTGCCCGGCGTCTGCCTTTGAATCTCCCGCCTCCGCTGGATTGGCGGAACAGTCTGATGATGTCACCTTCTCCCCGCCCACGTGATACCGGGTGTCATGGCGGCGCCCCTGCCCCGGGGAACCGCCGGGAGACCCGCCAGCCAGGCGCCGGAGCCCGTGGACCACCGAAGGCGGAGACCGCAACACAGACCAGCAGGTACGCAGGGGTAAGCGCGGTGAACGCCGCCTATGGCGTGTGACATTCAGCCTGAACCCTGCACAAACGTCTCTCACTTGAGCAACTGGCTCCCATATTTGTGGGTCTTTTTAATAACTAAAAAAAATTCCCACAAACACCAAAATACTCAATGTAAGTAGACGGTGAAAGTTCTTAGAGCGCTTTCACCCACTCCTGCCCACGTTGGCCGGTACTACCATACACTGTTGATAGCAAAGGCGATGTACCCAACTTAGGGCTCCTATCAGACCTTACAGCACCGTAATTTCTTTCGGTGGAGGTTCTGTTGGAATATTTTCCTGAGAGAGGCAGCAAAAAATTCCTTTTCGGTATCTTTCTACTGGAATTTTTTTGTAGGGTGAAAAACAGAGAAATTAGATAATTATCCTTCACCCTTTCCAGTGAAAGCCCACCAGGGAGATTTCCCGACGTTATCAAAGAAAAGCCCCTTTGTCTATACAATCACGTCTGCGTATGCTTTTCCACAGCGCATATGACACAATGGTATCACGTTGTGCTGTATAGAACAAACGGACATGCGATGCAATAGCACAGCCTATAGATACTAGTTATCTATATGCCCTACGATTGCTGTAGACCACCTAGCCTAGACCACTCCAGATCACCTAGTTGTATGGGACACCTAGACCACTTCAGATCACTTAGACCACTTAGTTCTAATCACGCAAGGTAGAGAACCTACACCACCGGGCCTCTACTAACCCAGTGTTACCACTCCAGCCACTTAGACCACTTCAGTTCCTGGGTTCAGTTCCACTCACTCCGCTTTCACTCACTCAAATATGCTTTGTTTTTCTGTACAGAAAATTTTAACTCGTTCTGATTGGCAGCTTTACCCCCAGAGGCAATACAGTTTAATCAAAAGTTTTATACTAATCTGCTTTAGAAACTGGATAGTTTTGTGCTATTGTAACATAGCTACTGTCCCACCTTTTAACTAAACGACACTATTGTGTAATTAGTACTTAGCGCCCACACTCTTATGCACTTTGCATAAACACGCGACCGTGTCTTTTACGCTGCGTGCGCAGTCCTGTACTTTGTCCGAGACACGTGTACAAAACCGCACGTCCGCAATAAAACAAATCACACAACTCTATAAATGTGAGCAATACTACCTACTATTGCCCACTAGACACAACTTGTTCTGTATAAACTTTTATGCAGACCTCTGTCCGTATCTTTACACTTACTTCCTTAAATACTGTTATTTCAATTTTAACTATATAGCAACAAATGTATTCGATTTCACACAGATCTAAATGAATGCAATAATCTATAATTTAAATGATTCAGATTGGATAGCTATCTTGCAGAACATACACTGATATAAATATACACATAATTACAATAATATTATATATATATATATATATATATATATATACACATAATTTACTAACCTCCTCAGTGTTTCTAATTTGCATATCAAAGATGTTTTGCCTGCCTGTACTAGTGGTTGAACCAGTTAATTTACATTTCAATGCCTATCTTATAGCAAATAGAGAGTTAACTAAATCCTGGGAAAGAAGAAGAAAAAAAAGTATATTTTTCTTTTTTTTCTGTGTGCAGTTTCTTACACCAAGCCAAGCATTTATCTCACCATTTCTCTCTCACTAGGCCCAATTGAAACTATTTGTAATTGACTATGGCATGGGTTAAATAAATTCATTGGTAACTCATAAATGGTGCTTGATGTGACAAAGGAAACTGATTGTTCTGAGCAGACTGAAAATTAGCTATTTAGAAAGTGACCTTCCTAAAATGGCCACTGCTCCTCCCCCTTCCATATCCATGAGGTTTACACAAGATGGTGGACAGGCCATGTGGTTAGTCCAAAATGGAGGACAGACCATGCGGCTTCCTTTGTCACAAAGAAATCACAAATTATACAAGCACCAGAAGTTATTTTAGGCCTGAGTTTTAAAAATAACTTTATCAAGGCTATGCAGCAACTTTTAAATGTACTTTTAAATCTACTTAACAGATAAACAATCCAATCTGAATCAAACACAATATGACTTATTTGAACTTTGTTTTGCAACAATGTGAGAGGGTATGCAAAGTATCGGTGCCCTTTTGTGTACACTTTTGGTGTCAAAAAAAATTCACAGATTTTTAAATAGCTTTTTTTCCCAGTTTACGGGTTCTATCAGCACCTCTGCAGACCATACAGAGCAAACGCAATCTAACAGCACACAAATAGGGTTTTCAGCATATCCATCGACCAGGAAAAGGTTACGTAGGATAACTTTCCACCCTTTGCTGATAGATTAAGTCTGCTATGACCTGTTAGGCTGTGAGCATGTGAAAACCGGATGATGCCCCCAATTGTAAACGCTGGTTTACTTACAGGACTAAAAAGCATATACCTTAAACACACTTGATACACTTTAATATTGGGCC
The DNA here is from genome assembly GCF_028390025.1 of Pseudophryne corroboree. Classification (NCBI taxonomy): domain Eukaryota; kingdom Metazoa; phylum Chordata; class Amphibia; order Anura; family Myobatrachidae; genus Pseudophryne; species Pseudophryne corroboree. The sequence goes on from NC_086452.1 coordinate 361,524,264, forward strand.
ACTGCGGCCGCGGTAATTAACCTTTCACCTATATGTTATTCACAAACCTTACGTACACAAAGTCGCACAGTTTACGCATTCTGCGTACGTACGCCTAAAGGGCGTAGTAACTACACAGTTTGCGTACACAGGCCTATACGCTGTTAGCACAATGCAGCAGCTCGAGTGGCTGTAAATACATTTTAAGACCTTAGCAGGGAAAGGAAACAGGACACCAGATTGTATTTAAAATGCCGGGTTCCGACACACCAACATATAATTACTGAAAGGGGGTTACAATAACAATACAATACAATAGAATAATGGCTACAGTCAATGGTACATACGTGTTTGGTATTCACCTGCGCTTCCCAGTCTGGTCCTCAGTCATCTGGGTAGATGACCTTTAGAATCTGTGATGGTGACCTGGCATGTGGCTGGCTCTTTATATAGTGGATTAAAACATAATACAATAGACACTGTGTGTTAGGCGCCGGGGTCCGCTCGGCCGTGCGGCCCGGCGCCTAGCAACCAGGGACGCCGTGCGCGTTCAGCCGCCGGCTCCCTGGCAACGCTAAGACGCCGGGCGCACGGAGCCGCTCTGACCTTAGCAACGGGGACGCCACGTTCAGCCGCGTTCCCCGTTGCTGGGTCTATTCTCATTACCCTGATTATGTGCTGGCCGTGCAGCATGCAAGCTGCACGGCATTTCTATTTGATTGTCCTGTCTGGATCCTGATTGGAGGGTGCCTGAATAAAGGCACCCTCAGGACTTCTTACAGACGCCGGTGATAGCTTCCTGTTTGCCTGTGTCTGCTGCAGAGAGTTCCCAGTCCCGGTCTTTTCGGTTGTTCCTGTCCTCAGAGATACTGTACTCGGAAGTTACCATCTGTTCCTGGAGTCTGACCGAGCACCTTTAACATCTGGTGGTGTTCGTGAGTCGCGGCGCAGCCGTGTGTTGCGGCTTGTCCGCTTCTGTTTATTATTTTGTTTAATTGTGTTCTGGAGCTTTGCGGAGGATTCCGCTTCCACAGATCCACTCTGGTGTCCGGCGGTGCCGGATAGGAGTGTCGGATCAGTGGATCCTTGGTTGTCCTTTTTCCTGGCGGCTAGTCCGCACATACCTTTTGATTTAGTTAGTTAGCTTGTAACCCCTGGCCTGGTTGCTTAGTCAGAGGGCCCCTTGTTATCACCCTGTCTCGGACTTCCCCTTGTCTCCCATTAAGACCTGCGGGGGCATCGGGGTTGGGCAGACATAATCCGCCCTTCGAACGCGGCTGCCATGGGCTCAAGCAACCATAGTCTCGCAGGGGATTTCTGATAACACGGGCGAGACAACGGAGTTAGGGCGCCAGGGGTTACTAGGCTATCCAGCTCCCACAACCAGCTTATTTTCCTGTACTCAGATCCCTGCCATAAGATCTCCTCCGGTCTGGAGTACAGGAATCATAACATTATCACCGGCCAACAAAAGAAAAGATTTAACTTACAGTAAATTTTTTCACTTTTTAGTTGGGAGATTTTTGTCGGCCTTATGAATCCCACCGGTGTTGGGCCAAACCCTGGCCAGCTTCTTGTTAGTCAGATTCAGGAACTTACTCAGATGGTTCAGGATCTGTCCCTCCGGGTGAGGTCACAGGAAGATCTGTTACGGACTTCCCCGAGGGTCATCCCTGAACCAAAAATGCATCTGCCTGACCGTTTTTCTGGGGATAGAAAACAGTTTTTTAATTTTAAAGAATCTTGCAAACTGTATTTTCGTTTAAGACCAGTTACCTCAGGTACAGAGGCTCAGCGGGTTGGGATTATTATTTCTCTACTTCAGGGGGATCCTCAGACCTGGGCTTTTGGTTTAAAGACAGACGATCCGGCCTTATCGTCTGTAGACGCCTTTTTAAAATCTTTAGGGCTATTGTATGTCGACCCTGATAGAGAGGCGTCCGCAGAAAGTCAGTTGCGTGCTCTTAGACAGGGTAGGAATCCCGCAGAGAATTATTGTACGGAGTTTCGCCGTTGGTCGAACGACTGTGGCTGGAATGACCCAGCCCTGCGCAGTCAGTTTCGCCTCGGCTTATCGGAATCTATAAAAGACAGTCTCCTCCAGTATCCCGCTCCTGAGACCCTCGATAACCTCATGGAGCTATCTATTAAAATAGATCGTCGGCTCAGAGAGCGGAGGGCTGAAAAAGGGGCATCTGTCGGGTCCTCTCCCTGGGTTCCTTCCATTCCTGTAGACATAGAGGAGCCTATGCAGATTGGTCTCTCCAAATTGTCTCCGGAAGAAAGAACCAGGAGGCAAAATTATGGTCTGTGTTTATACTGCGGAGGTAAGGGACATTTTGCCCGTAGTTGTCCAAACAAGTTGGGAAACTTCCTGACCAAGTGAATTGTGAGGGGGTTCACTTTGGTCTGCAGCTCATCTCCTCAAATAATTCACTGTTGGTTCCTGCTAAAGTTTCCTATGGCAGCCTCTGTTCCTCGGTCTCTGCTTTTGTGGACAGTGGAGCTGCAGGAAACTTTATGGATTTAACATGGGCCAAGGCCTTAGGTATTCCTCAGCTAACCTTAGGTAGGTGTATCACCATGCATGGTTTAGATGGGAGTCCTTTATCCAATGGGGTTATTTCTCTATGTACACCTCCTGTTTTGCTCTCGGTGGGAGCTCTGCATTCTGAAAAAATTGAGTTTTTCCTTACCCATTGTCCAGCAGTTCCTGTGGTTCTGGGTCATCCTTGGCTGGCCTTTCATAATCCCGTCATTGATTGGCAGTCTGGGGAGATCCTACAATGGGGTACCATCTGTGATAAAGAATGTATTACGCTTCCTATCCGAGTAGCTGCCGCCAGTTCCGCACATATTCCTGGGGAATACCAGGATTTTGTTGATGTGTTTTCCAAGGGCAATGCGGATATTTTGCCTCCCCATAGGCCTTATGATTGTGCCATTGAGTTAATTCCTGGTGCCACGTTGCCTAAAGGAAGGTTATATGCATTGTCTGGTCCTGAAACTGTGGCCATGAATGAGTATGTGAAAGAAAGCCTTGGGAAAGGGTTTATCAGGCCATCTAAATCCCCTTTAAGTGCAGGTTTCTTCTTCGTAGAGAAGAAGGATGGTTCACTCAGACCCTGCATTGACTTTAGAGCTTTGAATAAAATCTCAGTAAAGAATACTTACCCTCTGCCGCTGATCTCTGTCCTCTTTGATCAGCTACGTTCGGCTGTTATTTTTTCTAAGATTGATCTTAGAGGAGCATATAACCTCATCAGAATCAGGTCAGGGGATGAGTGGAAAACGGCATTTAGTACTCAGTCGGGCCACTATGAGTATCTGGTCATGCCATTCGGCCTATCTAACGCTCCGGCAGTTTTCCAGGATCTCATTAATGATGTGCTCCGTGAGTTTCTGGGAAGATTCGTCGTGGTCTATTTAGACGATATTTTGATATATTCTGACTCCGTGGAACAACATGTTACCCAGGTGCGTCAGGTGCTAAAGAGATTACGTGAAAATCACTTATATGCCAAGCTGGAGAAGTGTGAATTTCATGTCACGGAAGTATCCTTTTTAGGGTACATTATTTCCCCTCGGGGATTCCGAATGGAACCAAAAAAGCTCCAAGCCATCCTTAGTTGGGCGCAACCCACCAATTTAAAAGCAATTCAGCGCTTTTTAGGGTTTGCAAACTACTATAGAAGATTTATTCACTCTTTCTCTGACCTAGTTGCTCCCATTGTGGCACTTACTAAGAAGGGAGCAGATCCTACCAATTGGTCATGTGAAGCGGAGTTATCTTTTCAGGCCTTAAAACAAGCCTTTGTCTCAGCCCCTGTCCTTAGACATCCCAACCCAGAATTACCTTTCATTATTGAGGTGGATGCCTCGGAGGTTGGAGTAGGGGCTATCCTTTCTCAGAAGGATCCAGATTCCCTTGAGTTACATCCTTGTGCCTTTATGTCCAGGAAATTCTCATCTGCAGAATCCAACTACGATGTTGGTAACCGGGAATTGCTGGCTATTAAATGGGCTTTCGAGGAGTGGAGACATTGGCTTGAAGGAGCTACCCACACCATTTCAGTTTTGACTGATCACAAAAATCTTCAATACATTGAATCGGCTAAACGACTGAATGCCCGACAGGCTCGTTGGGCTTTATTTTTTACTCGTTTCAAATTCATTATCACCTTCAGACCAGGTTCCAAGAATACCAAGGCAGATGCCCTGTCACGCAGTTTCCTTCCGGTTCAAGACAACAGTCCTGTTACTCCCATACTTCCGCCTTCAGTCATTCAGGCAGGTCTCACACAGGATGTATTTTCCCAATTAAAGCTGCTTCAACATCAAGCTCCGGGAAATACTCCTGCTAGTCGTCTTTTTGTTCCTGAGTTTTTGAGAGCAACTGTTTTGGCGGAATTTCATGATAGCAAAGTTGCAGGGCATCCGGGAATCGCTAAGACTTTGGAATTAGTATCCCGCTCAGTATGGTGGCCTGGTCTTTCCAAAGACATTAAAGAGTTTGTTTTTTCGTGTCAGGTCTGTGCACAGCATAAAGTTCCCCGTTCTTTGCCTATTGGTCAACTTATGCCCTTGAAAGTTCCTCTTAGGCCATGGTCGCATATCTCCATGGATTTTGTGGTGGATCTCCCTCTGTCAGCCGGATGCCGAGTCATATGGATGGTAGTGGACCGTTTTAGTAAGATGGCCCATTTTATTGCTCTTCCCCGATTGCCATCTGCCCAGGGATTGGCAGTCTTGTTCCTCCGTCATGTTTTCAGACTCCATGGGTTACCCACTGATATTGTTTCTGACAGGGGTCCACAATTCATTGCACAATTTTGGAAGTCTTTTAGTGCTTCATTAAAGATGAAATTATCATTAACCTCCGGCTATCATCCACAATCCAATGGACAGACTGAGCGAGTTAACCAATCTCTAAAACAATATTTGCGTTTGTACTCGGCCAAACTCCAAAATGACTGGTCTGAGTTTCTTCCATTGGCGGAGTTTGCTTATAATAATGCCTGTCATTCCTCCACCAATGTGTCTCCATTTTTTGCAGTTTTTGGTTTCCACCCCAGAGCTAATTCATTTTTTCAACATTCCTCTGTCTCCTCTCTGGCCCTGACCTCTCATCTTAAACTTATTTGGAAAAAAGTGCACCTGGCTCTCAGAAAAGCAGCTTTCCGGGAAAAAAAATTTTCTGACAGGCTCCGGCGGCCGTGCACTTTTAAAGTAGGAGACAGGGTGTGGTTGTCGACTCGCAACATCAAACTTCGACAAACCTCAGCCAGATTGGGTCCTAGATATATTGGACCATTTCTCATTATCAAAAAAGTCAATCCAGTTGCTTTCCGGTTACGTTTACCAAAAACTTTACGGATCGGAAATACCTTCCATTGCTCATTGCTTAAACCATATGTTTCGTCCAGCAGATTTCCTCGTAAAAAATCTCAGGGGAGATCACCAGTTAATGTACAGGGTCAGCAAGAGTTCTTGGTTGAGAAGGTTCTCGATTCCAAGTTGTCCCGGGGTCGGCTTTATTTTTTGGTGCATTGGAGAGGTTATGGGCCAGAGGAAAGGTCGTGGGTCCTGGATGAAGACCTTCATGCCCCAAAGCTCAAAAGGGCATTTTTTCGTGAATTTCCTCGGAAACCTGGCTTTAGGGGTTCCTTGACCCCTCCTCAAGGGGGGGGTACTGTTAGGCGCCGGGGTCCGCTCGGCCGTGCGGCCCGGCGCCTAGCAACCAGGGACGCCGTGCGCGTTCAGCCGCCGGCTCCCTGGCAACGCTAAGACGCCGGGCGTACGGAGCCGCTCTGACCTTAGCAACGGGGACGCCACGTTCAGCCGCGTTCCCCGTTGCTGGGTCTATTCTCATTACCCTGATTATGTGCTGGCCGTGCAGCATGCAAGCTGCACGGCATTTCTATTTGATTGTCCTGTCTGGATCCTGATTGGAGGGTGCCTGAATAAAGGCACCCTCAGGACTTCTTACAGACGCCGGTGATAGCTTCCTGTTTGCCTGTGTCTGCTGCAGAGAGTTCCCAGTCCCGGTCTTTTCGGTTGTTCCTGTCCTCAGAGATCCTGTACTCGGAAGTTACCATCTGTTCCTGGAGTCTGACCGAGCACCTTTAACATCTGGTGGTGTTCGTGAGTCGCGGCGCAGCCGTGTGTTGCGGCTTGTCCGCTTCTGTTTATTATTTTGTTTAATTGTGTTCTGGAGCTTTGCGGAGGATTCCGCTTCCACAGATCCACTCTGGTGTCCGGCGGTGCCGGATAGGAGTGTCGGATCAGTGGATCCTTGGTTGTCCTTTTTCCTGGCGGCTAGTCCGCACATACCTTTTGATTTAGTTAGTTAGCTTGTAACCCCTGGCCTGGTTGCTTAGTCAGAGGGCCCCTTGTTATCACCCTGTCTCGGACTTCCCCTTGTCTCCCATTAAGACCTGCGGGGGCATCGGGGTTGGGCAGACATAATCCGCCCTTCGAACGTGGCTGCCATGGGCTCAAGCAACCATAGTCTCGCAGGGGATTTCTGATAACACGGGCGAGACAACGGAGTTAGGGCGCCAGGGGTTACTAGGCTATCCAGCTCCCACAACCAGCTTATTTTCCTGTACTCAGATCCCTGCCATAAGATCTCCTCCGGTCTGGAGTACAGGAATCATAACACTGTGTGCTCTTCTTCCATTGGTTCGGGGGTGGGACATATCCTGTGCACCAGGGATCATTGGTCAGCTCAAGAAGTGGGTGATGCCTAAGACTTGAGATGTGATTTCTGTTGTTTGCATCTAAGTTCCTGCCCCATGACCAGTTAAACCCATCACATTAATCATACATAAATCTGGTATTGCTACAAAAAAAGTGAAAAACCTCTTGGGCGCTCCTTATCTATCGTTGGCTGCCTTCTAAATCCAAAATTGGACCTATCCCAAAAAAGATCCAAGAATTTGAACAGAAAAAGGTGATTTTATGGACTAGATGGCGCTAGCGTGCAAGCAAGAATGGTAATTGTGAGGGAATAGGAATACTTAGCTATGCTCTGTATATCCCAGTGGTGGACCGGAAGATTCTGTGTTCGGATCCTTGATGGAGCACTCGACCACAGAAGAGGGATATGAAAAGAAAATACACAATGTGTAGTATTGTTATGTACCCTACGGCGAAAACTTCACCAATCTCATCCGGCGTACCTCACTTACGATGTGAGTCGTCGGATGATATACATAAAGGTATCTTTAAACTTTAGGTATCTTCACATGAACACACCTCACTTACATGGAGGCAGGTGTCTATACTCATATAAAGGTATCTTTTCAGACCATAGCCAATGATTTTCACAGAGAAATACTGACAAATTTCTTTCAGAAATGTTGGTACGTGATCAGCGTACCTAACACTCACTCTGACAGCTGAATGTCCCGCTTGGGAAATGTGGTCTCCTGTTGTAGTTCTTTATGTGCAGTGTTCTTTAAAAGAAAGTGTTCTTTAAAAGAAAGTGCTGGTATCGAAGAAAATGGAAGTTTTCATCCCGCTCGGGATTGTGGGTAGTGTAGTCTTCTGAAAGAAGGGAAATGGCGGCGGCAACCGGATGTTACGTCCCGCTTGGGATTGTGGGAAATGTAGTCTCCTGTTGTAGTTCTTTATATGCAGTGGAAACAGAGGACGGAGACCTTATGTCTCCCTCGGAATTGTGGGTGATGTAGTCTCCGGCCACAGTCCTTCCACTGCTTACGCTGACAAAGTGACAGGTTGATCTCGCCGGAGTTTCTCAGTGATATTAATCACTTAAATGTCGACCAGCCGCATCACAAGGGATTATGGTCTTTGTAGTCCACAACAAGAGCCATTTTGGTAGTTCTGAATAGTCATTCGTGATTTGCAATGGATAAAATGAATAGCCATAATCCCCTCCTTTCTTTCCTAATTAGATTATCCCAGTTTCCATGCTCACAACTGCTGAAACAAACAGGTATAGAATTACTGTACTACCAAACATCAAGAAAAAAATACATAAAATTCCTAATAAAATACATCTTCACAGTGAGTTTGTCAATCAATAACAGGGAGTATTATAAATGATATACTGACTCCATAAGTTGGTTAATAACAAGCCCTAACTGTCATTAAATTTCGCAGACCAATAAGGCAGGATAGGGGAATTATATGTTTAATAAATGTCTATTTCTCTCTCTGATGTTAATTAGAGAAACCATTTAAGTTCAAAGTCGTGGTTCAGTCCACCAGGGGTAAGGGTATTGAGTGAGAAAATGGTTTTCATCTCGGAGATGGCGAGGTTTTTGTCGATGTTCTTATCTCTCCAAGTAGATTTAATGTGTTTGATTCCAATAAATTTCTTTATATGTTGAATGGAACAATTATGTTTCTTTTTGAAATGGTTGGACAGATGATGGGTCTCTACTCATTTTTTTACATTTCGTAGGTGCTCGCCTATTCTTATCTTGAGCGGTCTTGTGGTTCTACCAATGTAATGAAGGCCACAGGAACATTCAATCAAGTAGATCACATTTGCAGTATGACAGGTAATAAAGTCCCTGATTTTGAAGGTGACATCATTAACTGTTACTTCGGAATGTTTGCTGGTGGGATCTTTAATATTTTTACAACCAATGCACAGCCCACATCTGTGGAAGCCTTTGGTTCTAATTAGGTTTCGAGTTGGCATAGGCAAAGCGCTCCTTACTAGATGGTTTTTTAGATTTCTTGATTTCCTATACACAAAATTTGTTTTTTTTTGGTATTATGTTGGTAAGGATGGGGTCTCTAGTTAGGAGATACCAGTTTTTCCTAATGACTTTCTCAATTTGTCTGTGCTGGGAGTCATACTGAGATATGAAAGCCCACGTGAGTTTGTTGGAATTTCCTTTCTTCTTAGTCCGATTGGATGACAATAAAGATGTACGGTCTATTTGCTCTACTTCACAGATAACTTGGTTTAAATCTTCCTCGTTATATCCTTTCCCGATGAAGTTCTTCTTCATTTGGAGCGACTGTTGTTTGAAAACCTGATCATGACTGCAGTTCCTCCGCACTCGTAAAAATTGGCTCTTTGGGACCCCTTTCAGCCATAAGGCATGATGTTGGCTGTCAATAGGAATATAAGTGTTTACATCTGTAGGTTTATGATAAATTTTAGTGTTAAGAGCATTATTTTCCTGATAAATGGTCAAATCTAGGAAATTAATTTGCTCCCGACTACTAGTGAACGTGAATTTTAAGTTGACATTGTTCTCATTCAATGATTCAAAAAATTCTCCTAATTCTTCTTGAGAGGAGTTCCAAAAAAGGAGCACATCATCGATATAGCGAAACCAATATAGAAGGGATCCATTCCAAGCTGCGCCATCGTAAATGGCTCCATTTTCCCAGTAGCTCATAAACAAATTAGCGTAGCTTGGGGCGAATTTCGTCCCCATCGCAGTGCCGTTCTTTTGAAGGAAAAATTCACCATTAAAGAAAAAATGATTATTTTTAAGTATGAAATCAATAGCCTCCAATGTGAAATCCTTTCTCTCCTTTGTCATTTCTGTCTTATTGAGGAACCATGTAATGGCTTCTAAGCCCTGTTCATGTCTGATACAGGTATAGAGTGATGTTACATCGGCAGAGGCCATACTCATGCCGTCTTCCCACTTAATGTTCTGAAGTTTGTTAATAACATCACCTGTATCCTTCAAATAAGAGGGGTTAGAGGTAACAATGGGCTGTAAGATTGAGTCCACCAAAGTGGAGAGGTTGGATGTGAGGCTTCCAGTTCCGGCTATGATAGGCCTTCCAGGAGGGTTTATCAAGCTTTTATGGACTTTGGGAAGTATGTATATAGTAGGAGTTACTGGATCCTCTATATTCACAAAGTCATACTCTTCTTTGGTCATACCTTGGCTCTGCTGATGTTTATCAATGAGCACAAGGAATTTTTCCCTTATCACATTGGATGGATCCCCTTTCAATTTGATGTAGGTTTCACTATCAGCCAGTTGTCTCATGACTTCTCCGATGTATCTCCTAACTAGAGACCCCATCCTTACCAACATAATACCAAAAAAAACAAATTTTGTGTATAGGAAATCAAGAAATCTAAAAAACCATCTAGTAAGGAGCGCTTTGCCTATGCCAACTCGAAACCTAATTAGAACCAAAGACTTCCACAGATGTGGGCTGTGCATTGGTTGTAAAAATATTAAAGATCCCACCAGCAAACATTCCGAAGTAACAGTTAATGATGTCACCTTCAAAATCAGGGACTTTATTACCTGTCATACTGCAAATGTGATCTACTTGATTGAATGTTCCTGTGGCCTTCATTACATTGGTAGAACCACAAGACCGCTCAAGATAAGAATAGGCGAGCACCTACGAAATGTAAAAAAAGGAGTAGAGACCCATCATCTGTCCAACCATTTCAAAAAGAAACATAATTGTTCCATTCAACATATAAAGAAATTTATTGGAATCAAACACATTAAATCTACTTGGAGAGATAAGAACATCGACAAAAACCTCGCCATCTCCGAGATGAAAACCATTTTCTCACTCAATACCCTTACCCCTGGTGGACTGAACCACGACTTTGAACTTAAATGGTTTCTCTAATTAACATCAGAGAGATAAATAGACATTTATTAAACATATAATTCCCCTATCCTGCCTTATTGGTCTGCGAAATTTAATGACAGTTAGGGCTTGTTATTAACCAACTTATGGAGTCAGTATATCATTTATAATACTCCCTGTTATTGATTGACAAACTCACTGTGAAGATGTATTTTATTAGGAATTTTATGTATTTTTTTCTTGATGTTTGGTAGTACAGTAATTCTATACCTGTTTGTTTCAGCAGTTGTGAGCATGGAAACTGGGATAATCTAATTAGGAAAGAAAGGAGGGGATTATGGCTATTAATTTTATCCATTGCAAATCACGAATGACTATTCAGAACTACCAAAATGGCTCTTGTTGTGGACTACAAAGACCATAATCCCTTGTGATGCGGCTGGTCGACATTTAAGTGATTAATATCACTGAGAAACTCCGGCGAGATCAACCTGTCACTTTGTCAGCGTAAGCAGTGGAAGGACTGTGGCCGGAGACTACATCACCCACAATTCCGAGGGAGACATAAGGTCTCCGTCCTCTGTTTCCACTGCATATAAAGAACTACAACAGGAGACTACATTTCCCACAATCCCAAGCGGGACGTAACATCCGGTTGCCGCCGCCATTTCCCTTCTTTCAGAAGACTACACTACCCACAATCCCGAGCGGGATGAAAACTTCAGTTTTCTTCGATACCAGCACTTTCTTTTAAAGAATTACTATCAGGACATTGGAGGAAATATGTATATGGACGAATCTTCAGATTAGTTATCTTTGCATATAGCAGGAAGTCTTTTTATATATATGTATGTTTAATTCTGTATTTTTTTCTCGTCACTTCCGGTTCCGGTCACATGACCAGAAGGGACCCATCATTACTACTATAAATAGGGAAACCTATTGTAAAGACCCTCATGCCTTGAAAAAGAGTCCTCGACTCGAAACGCGTTGGAAAAGAGGGAGCATTGCATCAGCGGACCTGTCAACCCAACCTGAGGGAAGGTAAGACCTTGTCTTTTTTATTCTGGAACTTACATAAGTTGGCCACTTCTATGTTCCAAGACGGCACTTACCTCCCCCGGAGTTTGACTCTTACGCTGAATCAAGCCTTTTATGTTGTTTTTTATCTTTGAATAAACCTATATTCTTTTACCCCCTCTGGACGGAGCCTATTTTTAAAGAAACCGCGATGTGAGGAGACATTCAGCTGTCAGAGTGAGTGTTAGGTACGCTGATCATGTACCAACATTTCTGAAAGAAATTTGTCAGTATTTCTCTGTGAAAATCATTGGCTATGGTCTGAAAAGATACCTTTATATGAGTATAGACACCTGCCTCCATGTAAGTGAGGTGTTTTCATGTGAAGATACCTAAAGTTTAAAGATACCTTTATGTATATCATCCGACGACTCACATCGTAAGTGAGGTACGCCGGATGAGATTGGTGAAGTTTTCGCCGTAGGGTACATAACAATACTACACATTGTGTATTTTCTTTTCATATCCCTCTTCTGTGGTCGAGTGCTCCATCAAGGATCCGAACACAGAATCTTCCGGTCCACCACTGGGATATACAGAGCATAGCTAAGTATTCCTATTCCCTCACAATTACCATTCTTGCTTGCACGCTAGCGCCATCTAGTCCATAAAATCACCTTTTTCTGTTCAAATTCTTGGATCTTTTTTGGGATAGGTCCAATTTTGGATTTAGAAGGCAGCCAACGATAGATAAGGAGCGCCCAAGAGGTTTTTCACTTTTTTTGTAGCATTGTTGTCCAGTATCCCTCGAAATCCTCTAGGCAGCACCATGTTCAAGCATCGTGAGGGAAGAACAGCAAGAATAGAAGAAGCCCTCAAAATGAATTTTAAAGATGATGAAATTGAAATGACCGACGATAACCTTGAGACCGCCATGAACCGCCTATGTGATTGGCTATTAAAGGAGAACAAATTATGGTGGGAAGTTGCTACCCTCGAAAAATATCAAGCCGAACAAATAATACCAAAGGGTCTGAGAATCATTAAACCTCCCACCTTCCAAGATGGATCTGAGGACTTTCAAAATGAGTGGAACACTGTTCTGGAAAAATGTTCATTATCACTCATGTCCATCATATTAAAGGAAAGGAAGATTAAACTTAAAGAAACCAATGAAAGGATAGAAATACTGCAAACCCTCATACAACCATTCAATCAATTATCAACTTTTGCCGATTTGGAAAAGAACATCACGGAGAAGATTGAAAGGAACACAGAATTCCTAATTAAGAAAAAACAGGGAAAGCTACAAAGAGATTATGACTTCTATAAATTTGGTATCATTAGAAGAAATAAAACCAGAGATCAGATACAATGGAGCAAAGGGGAGCGAAATACGAAAGAAGGATACCATGGGATAAGGACTTTCAGTCCACACAGATCAAGACCTACCGTAACGCACGGTCAACAAAATAATTATATCAAAAGGCCAAATTATTATACTAATAATGGGAGAAATTACAGAAATCAAGATACTCGCAGTCTAAGAAGGGAATGGAGAAGAAATCCCTATGACTGGCGAGAACCATCTGGACCTCACAGACATCATCAAAGGGTTGACATATACAATGATTATCCCCATAGATATGCTGAATTAAGAGATGAGAACAGGAGTCATCCGAATAGACGACATAAGGAGCCCACTCCAAGGAGAAGAGATCAGTTTTCTAGGGATAGAGATCAGGAAATAAGAAGGAAGAACTATGGCCCCCAAAATAACAGGAATTATCGCGATGGACGTTACAAAGAGCCCACTCCAAGGAGAAGGGATCAGCCTCCTAGGGATAGAGATCACGAATCAAAAAGGAAGAATTATGGCCTCCAAAATGAAAATCAAGAAACCACTACTCATGGACACAATAGAGGATCAACTATGAGGAACATAGGAAGGACAACTCGTCATGTGAGTGAGGAGACACAAACCAGGAGGCAACCTTTTTTAGGAGAAAGGTCCTCAAGGAGGGACCGCCTCTAAATCACCTCATTGATAAGTCCATCACCCCAGCAGTAAACCATCTCGAAGCTACAACCGCCCGCCAACAAAACATCGAGGAAAATAAACAAGAAAAAAAGAAAAAGAGAAAAATAACGAATTCAATGAGACCGACAAAACGAGGTTGTAGAGGAGGGATCAACAGAAAAAGAAGTAAAAAGAAGAATACCTGTACTCCTATAGAACAGATACCAACCAATCTAGTGTTTAACCTCAGTAAAAGAAAATTAAGTGATCAAGAAATAAAAGTGCTGAACAAGGGCCTCAAATATGCTCCAACATCGTATATGAATGACTTTGATAAATACATTGATATTCAAAAGTTCATTAGAAAAATCACTTTGAAGAAATTCTTCGCACTAAAGGAGTCAGAGGGCAACGCTAGAGGAGAACAATCGGAGGAAACCATGGGTACCATAGAACCAATAGAAGAAGAAACCCCCAACAAGAGGAAAAAGAAGAGATCCAAATTCTATCCAACCCATGTTAAAGGGCCCTTTATCGAAACCTTTACTAAGTTAGTGTTGGAGGAAGTGAAAAATGTAAAGAAACCCAAGATGAAATTTAACCTCAATAAACGGGAGAGGAAAATTATAGAAGATCTTAGCAAAGATGAGGATATCATTATAAAACCTTGTGATAAGGGTGGCGGCATAGCTATATTAAATCGCGAGGACTACATCGGAGAAGTCATGAGACAACTGGCTGATAGTGAAACCTACATCAAATTGAAAGGGGATCCATCCAATGTGATAAGGGAAAAATTCCTTGTGCTCATTGATAAACATCAGCAGAGCCAAGGTATGACCAAAGAAGAGTATGACTTTGTGAATATAGAGGATCCAGTAACTCTTACTATATACATACTTCCCAAAGTCCATAAAAGCTTGATAAACCCTCCTGGAAGGCCTATCATAGCCGGAACTGGAAGCCTCACATCCAACCTCTCCACTTTGGTGGACTCAATCTTACAGCCCATTGTTACCTCTAACCCCTCTTATTTGAAGGATACAGGTGATGTTATTAACAAACTTCAGAACATTAAGTGGGAAGACGGCATGAGTATGGCCTCTGCCGATGTAACATCACTCAATACCTGTATCAGACATGAATAGGGCTTAGAAGCCATTACATGGTTCCTCAATAAGACAGAAATGACAAAGGAGAGAAAGGATTTCACATTGGAGGCTATTGATTTCATACTTAAAAATAATCATTTTTTCTTTAATGGTGAATTTTTCCTTCAAAAGAACGGCACTGCGATGGGGACGAAATTCGCCCCAAGCTACGCTAATTTGTTTATGAGCTACTGGGAAAATGGAGCCATTTACGATGGCGCAGCTTGGGGTGGATCCCTTCTATATTGGTTTCGCTATATCGATGATGTGCTCCTTTTTTGGAACTCCTCTCAAGAAGAATTAGGAGAATTTTTTGAATCATTGAATGAGAACAATGTCAACTTAAAATTCACGTTCACTAGTAGTCGGGAGCAAATTAATTTCCTAGATTTGACCATTTATCAGGAAAATAATGCTCTTAACACTAAAATTTATCATAAACCTACAGATGTAAACACTTATATTCCTATTGACAGCCAACATCATGCCTTATGGCTGAAAGGGGTCCCAAAGAGCCAATTTTTACGAGTGCGGAGGAACTGCAGTCATGATCAGGTTTTTAAACAACAGTCGCTCCAAATGAAGGAGAACATCATCGGGAAAGGATATAACGAGGAAGATTTAAACCAAGTTATCTGTGAAGTAGAGCAAATAGACCGTACATCTTTATTGTCATCCAATCGGACTAAGAAGAAAGGAAATTCCAACAAACTCACGTGGGCTTTCATATCTCAGTATGACTCCCAGCACAGACAAATTGAGAAAGTCATTAGGAAAAACTGGTATCTCCTAACTAGAGACCCCATCCTTACCAACATAATACCAAAAAAAACAAATTTTGTGTATAGGAAATCAAGAAATCTAAAAAACCATCTAGTAAGGTGCGCTTTGCCTATGCCAACTCGAAACCTAATTAGAACCAAAGGCTTCCACAGATGTGGGCTGTGCATTGGTTGTAAAAATATTAAAGATCCCACCAGCAAACATTCCGAAGTAACAGTTAATGATGTCACCTTCAAAATCAGGGACTTTATTACCTGTCATACTGCAAATGTGATCTACTTGATTGAATGTTCCTGTGGCCTTCATTACATTGGTAGAACCACAAGACCGCTCAAGATAAGAATAGGCGAGTACCTACGAAATTAAAAAAAAGGAGTAGAGACCCATCATCTGTCCAACCATTTCAAAAAGAAACATAATTGTTCCATTCAACATATAAAGAAATTTATTGGAATCAAACACATTAAATCTACTTGGAGAGATAAGAACATCGACAAAAACCTCGCCATCTCCGAGATGAAAACCATTTTCTCACTCAATACCCTTACCCCTGGTGGACTGAACCACGACTTTGAACTTAAATGGTTTCTCTAATTAACATCAGAGAGAGAAATAGACATTTATTAAACATATAATTCCCCTATCCTGCCTTATTGGTCTGTGAAATTTAATGACAGTTAGGGCTTGTTATTAACCAACTTATGGAGTCAGTATATCATTTATAATACTCCCTGTTATTGATTGACAAACTCACTGTGAAGATGTATTTTATTAGGAATTTTATGTATTTTTTTCTTGATGTTTGGTAGTACAGTAATTCTATACCAGTTTGTTTCAGCAGTTGCGAGCATGGAAACTGGGATAATCTAATTAGGAAAGAAAGGAGGGGATTATGGCTATTAATTTTATCCATTGCAAATCACGAATGACTATTCAGAACTACCAAAATGGCTCTTGTTGTGGACTACAAAGACCATAATCCCTTGTGATGCGGCTGGTCGACATTTAAGTGATTAATATCACTGAGAAACTCCGGCGAGATCAACCTGTCACTTTGTCAGCGTAAGCAGTGGAAGGACTGTGGCCGGAGACTACATCACCCACAATTCCGAGGGAGACATAAGGTCTCCGTCCTCTGTTTCCACTGCATATAAAGAACTACAACAGGAGACTACATTTCCCACAATCCCAAGCGGCACGTAACATCCGGTTGCCGCCGCCATTTCCCTTCTTTCAGAAGACTACACTACCCACAATCCCGAGCGGGATGAAAACTTCAGTTTTCTTCGATACCAGCACTTTCTTTTAAAGAACACTGCACATAAAGAACTACAACAGGAGACCACATTTCCCACAATCCCAAGCGGGACGTAACATCCGGTTGCCGCCGCCATTTCCCTTCTTTCAGAAGACTACACTACCCACAATCCCGAGCGGGATGAAAACTTCCGTTTTCTTCGATACCAGCACTTTCTTTTAAAGAATTACTATCAGGACATTGGAGGAAATATGTATATGGACGAATCTTCAGATTAGTTATCTTTGCATATAGCAGGAAGTCTTTTTATATATATGTATGTTTAATTCTGTATTTTTTTCTCGTCACTTCCGGTTCCGGTCACATGACCAGAAGTGACCCATCATTACTACTATAAATAGGGAAACCTATTGTAAAGACCCTCATGCCTTGAAAAAGAGTCCTCGACTCGAAACGCGTTGGCAAAGAGGGAGCATTGCATCAGCGGACCTGTCAACCCAACCTGAGGGAAGGTAAGACCTTGTCTTTTTTATTCTGGAACTTACATAAGTTGGCCACTTCTATGTTCCAAGACGGCACTTACCTCCCCCGGAGTTTGACTCTTACGCTGAATCAAGCCTTTTATGTTGTTTTTTATCTTTGAATAAACCTATATTCTTTTACCCCCTCTGGACGGAGCCTATTTTTAAAGAAACCGCGATGTGAGGAGACATTCAGCTGTCAGAGTGAGTGTTAGGTACGCTGATCATGTACCAACATTTCTGAAAGAAATTTGTCAGTATTTCTCTGTGAAAATCATTGGCTATGGTCTGAAAAGATACCTTTATATGAGTATAGACACCTGCCTCCATGTAAGTGAGGTGTGTTCATGTGAAGATACCTAAAGTTTAAAGATACCTTTATGTATATCATCCGACGACTCACATCGTAAGTGAGGTACGCCGGATGAGATTGGTGAAGTTTTCGCCGTAGGGTACATAACAATACTACACATTGTGTATTTTCTTTTCATATCCCTCTTCTGTGGTCGAGTGCTCCATCAAGGATCCGAACACAGAATCTTCCGGTCCACCACTGGGATATACAGAGCATAGCTAAGTATTCCTATTCCCTCACAATTACCATTCTTGCTTGCACGCTAGCGCCATCTAGTCCATAAAATCACCTTTTTCTGTTCAAATTCTTGGATCTTTTTTGGGATAGGTCCAATTTTGGATTTAGAAGGCAGCCAACGATAGATAAGGAGCGCCCAAGAGGTTTTTCACTTTTTTTGTAGCATTGTTGTCCAGTATCCCTCGAAATCCTCTAGGCAGCACCATGTTCAAGCATCGTGAGGGAAGAACAGCAAGAATAGAAGAAGCCCTCAAAATGAATTTTAAAGATGATGAAATTGAAATGACCGACGATAACCTTGAGACCGCCATGAACCGCCTATGTGATTGGCTATTAAAGGAGAACAAATTATGGTGGGAAGTTGCTACCCTCGAAAAATATCAAGCCGAACAAATAATACCAAAGGGTCTGAGAATCATTAAACCTCCCACCTTCCAAGATGGATCTGAGGACTTTCAAAATGAGTGGAACACTGTTCTGGAAAAATGTTCATTATCACTCATGTCCATCATATTAAAGGAAAGGAAGATTAAACTTAAAGAAACCAATGAAAGGATAGAAATACTGCAAACCCTCATACAACCATTCAATCAATTATCAACTTTTGCCGATTTGGAAAAGAACATCACGGAGAAGATTGAAAGGAACACAGAATTCCTAATTAAGAAAAAACAGGGAAAGCTACAAAGAGATTATGACTTCTATAAATTTGGTATCATTAGAAGAAATAAAACCAGAGATCAGATACAATGGAGCAAAGGGGAGCGAAATACGAAAGAAGGATACCATGGGATAAGGACTTTCAGTCCACACAGATCAAGACCTACCGTAACGCACGGTCAACAAAATAATTATATCAAAAGGCCAAATTATTATACTAATAATGGGAGAAATTACAGAAATCAAGATACTCGCAGTCTAAGAAGGGAATGGAGAAGAAATCCCTATGACTGGCGAGAACCATCTGGACCTCACAGACATCATCAAAGGGTTGACATATACAATGATTATCCCCATAGATATGCTGAATTAAGAGATGAGAACAGGAGTCATCCGAATAGACGACATAAGGAGCCCACTCCAAGGAGAAGAGATCAGTTTTCTAGGGATAGAGATCAGGAAATAAGAAGGAAGAACTATGGCCCCCAAAATAACAGGAATTATCGCGATGGACGTTACAAAGAGCCCACTCCAAGGAGAAGGGATCAGCCTCCTAGGGATAGAGATCACGAATCAAAAAGGAAGAATTATGGCCTCCAAAATGAAAATCAAGAAACCACTACTCATGGACACAATAGAGGATCAACTATGAGGAACATAGGAAGGACAACTCGTCATGTGAGTGAGGAGACACAAACCAGGAGGCAACCTTTTTTAGGAGAAAGGTCCTCAAGGAGGGACCGCCTCTAAATCACCTCATTGATAAGTCCATCACCCCAGCAGTAAACCATCTCGAAGCTACAACCGCCCGCCAACAAAACATCGAGGAAAATAAACAAGACAAAAAGAAAAAGAGAAAAATAACGAATTCAATGAGACCGACAAAACGAGGTTGTAGAGGAGGGATCAACAGAAAAAGAAGTAAAAAGAAGAATACCTGTACTCCTATAGAACAGATACCAACCAATCTAGTGTTTAACCTCAGTAAAAGAAAATTAAGTGATCAAGAAATAAAAGTGCTGAACAAGGGCCTCAAATATGCTCCAACATCGTATATGAATGACTTTGATAAATACATTGATATTCAAAAGTTCATTAGAAAAATCACTTTGAAGAAATTCTTCGCACTAAAGGAGTCAGAGGGCAACGCTAGAGGAGAACAATCGGAGGAAACCATGGGTACCATAGAACCAATAGAAGAAGAAACCCCCAACAAGAGGAAAAAGAAGAGATCCAAATTCTATCCAACCCATGTTAAAGGGCCCTTTATCGAAACCTTTACTAAGTTAGTGTTGGAGGAAGTGAAAAATGTAAAGAAACCCAAGATGAAATTTAACCTCAATAAACGGGAGAGGAAAATTATAGAAGATCTTAGCAAAGATGAGGATATCATTATAAAACCTTGTGATAAGGGTGGCGGCATAGCTATATTAAATCGCGAGGACTACATCGGAGAAGTCATGAGACAACTGGCTGATAGTGAAACCTACATCAAATTGAAAGGGGATCCATCCAATGTGATAAGGGAAAAATTCCTTGTGCTCATTGATAAACATCAGCAGAGCCAAGGTATGACCAAAGAAGAGTATGACTTTGTGAATATAGAGGATCCAGTAACTCCTACTATATACATACTTCCCAAAGTCCATAAAAGCTTGATAAACCCTCCTGGAAGGCCTATCATAGCCGGAACTGGAAGCCTCACATCCAACCTCTCCACTTTGGTGGACTCAATCTTACAGCCCATTGTTACCTCTAACCCCTCTTATTTGAAGGATACAGGTGATGTTATTAACAAACTTCAGAACATTAAGTGGGAAGACGGCATGAGTATGGCCTCTGCCGATGTAACATCACTCAATACCTGTATCAGACATGAATAGGGCTTAGAAGCCATTACATGGTTCCTCAATAAGACAGAAATGACAAAGGAGAGAAAGGATTTCACATTGGAGGCTATTGATTTCATACTTAAAAATAATCATTTTTTCTTTAATGGTGAATTTTTCCTTCAAAAGAACGGCACTGCGATGGGGACGAAATTCGCCCCAAGCTACGCTAATTTGTTTATGAGCTACTGGGAAAATGGAGCCATTTACGATGGCGCAGCTTGGGGTGGATCCCTTCTATATTGGTTTCGCTATATCGATGATGTGCTCCTTTTTTGGAACTCCTCTCAAGAAGAATTAGGAGAATTTTTTGAATCATTGAATGAGAACAATGTCAACTTAAAATTCACGTTCACTAGTAGTCGGGAGCAAATTAATTTCCTAGATTTGACCATTTATCAGGAAAATAATGCTCTTAACACTAAAATTTATCATAAACCTACAGATGTAAACACTTATATTCCTATTGACAGCCAACATCATGCCTTATGGCTGAAAGGGGTCCCAAAGAGCCAATTTTTACGAGTGCGGAGGAACTGCAGTCATGATCAGGTTTTTAAACAACAGTCGCTCCAAATGAAGGAGAACATCATCGGGAAAGGATATAACGAGGAAGATTTAAACCAAGTTATCTGTGAAGTAGAGCAAATAGACCGTACATCTTTATTGTCATCCAATCGGACTAAGAAGAAAGGAAATTCCAACAAACTCACGTGGGCTTTCATATCTCAGTATGACTCCCAGCACAGACAAATTGAGAAAGTCATTAGGAAAAACTGGTATCTCCTAACTAGAGACCCCATCCTTACCAACATAATACCAAAAAAAACAAATTTTGTGTATAGGAAATCAAGAAATCTAAAAAACCATCTAGTAAGGTGCGCTTTGCCTATGCCAACTCGAAACCTAATTAGAACCAAAGGCTTCCACAGATGTGGGCTGTGCATTGGTTGTAAAAATATTAAAGATCCCACCAGCAAACATTCCGAAGTAACAGTTAATGATGTCACCTTCAAAATCAGGGACTTTATTACCTGTCATACTGCAAATGTGATCTACTTGATTGAATGTTCCTGTGGCCTTCATTACATTGGTAGAACCACAAGACCGCTCAAGATAAGAATAGGCGAGTACCTACGAAATTAAAAAAAAAGGAGTAGAGACCCATCATCTGTCCAACCATTTCAAAAAGAAACATAATTGTTCCATTCAACATATAAAGAAATTTATTGGAATCAAACACATTAAATCTACTTGGAGAGATAAGAACATCGACAAAAACCTCGCCATCTCCGAGATGAAAACCATTTTCTCACTCAATACCCTTACCCCTGGTGGACTGAACCACGACTTTGAACTTAAATGGTTTCTCTAATTAACATCAGAGAGAGAAATAGACATTTATTAAACATATAATTCCCCTATCCTGCCTTATTGGTCTGTGAAATTTAATGACAGTTAGGGCTTGTTATTAACCAACTTATGGAGTCAGTATATCATTTATAATACTCCCTGTTATTGATTGACAAACTCACTGTGAAGATGTATTTTATTAGGAATTTTATGTATTTTTTTCTTGATGTTTGGTAGTACAGTAATTCTATACCAGTTTGTTTCAGCAGTTGCGAGCATGGAAACTGGGATAATCTAATTAGGAAAGAAAGGAGGGGATTATGGCTATTAATTTTATCCATTGCAAATCACGAATGACTATTCAGAACTACCAAAATGGCTCTTGTTGTGGACTACAAAGACCATAATCCCTTGTGATGCGGCTGGTCGACATTTAAGTGATTAATATCACTGAGAAACTCCGGCGAGATCAACCTGTCACTTTGTCAGCGTAAGCAGTGGAAGGACTGTGGCCGGAGACTACATCACCCACAATTCCGAGGGAGACATAAGGTCTCCGTCCTCTGTTTCCACTGCATATAAAGAACTACAACAGGAGACTACATTTCCCACAATCCCAAGCGGCACGTAACATCCGGTTGCCGCCGCCATTTCCCTTCTTTCAGAAGACTACACTACCCACAATCCCGAGCGGGATGAAAACTTCAGTTTTCTTCGATACCAGCACTTTCTTTTAAAGAACACTGCACATAAAGAACTACAACAGGAGACCACATTTCCCACAATCCCAAGCGGGACGTAACATCCGGTTGCCGCCGCCATTTCCCTTCTTTCAGAAGACTACACTACCCACAATCCCGAGCGGGATGAAAACTTCCGTTTTCTTCGATACCAGCACTTTCTTTTAAAGAATTACTATCAGGACATTGGAGGAAATATGTATATGGACGAATCTTCAGATTAGTTATCTTTGCATATAGCAGGAAGTCTTTTTATATATATGTATGTTTAATTCTGTATTTTTTTCTCGTCACTTCCGGTTCCGGTCACATGACCAGAAGTGACCCATCATTACTACTATAAATAGGGAAACCTATTGTAAAGACCCTCATGCCTTGAAAAAGAGTCCTCGACTCGAAACGCGTTGGCAAAGAGGGAGCATTGCATCAGCGGACCTGTCAACCCAACCTGAGGGAAGGTAAGACCTTGTCTTTTTTATTCTGGAACTTACATAAGTTGGCCACTTCTATGTTCCAAGACGGCACTTACCTCCCCCGGAGTTTGACTCTTACGCTGAATCAAGCCTTTTATGTTGTTTTTTATCTTTGAATAAACCTATATTCTTTTACCTCCTCTGGACGGAGCCTATTTTTAAAGAAACCGCGATGTGAGGAGACATTCAGCTGTCAGAGTGAGTGTTAGGTACGCTGATCATGTACCAACAGTTCTGAAAGAAATTTGTCAGTATTTCTCTGTGAAAATCATTGGCTATGGTCTGAAAAGATACCTTTATATGAGTATAGACACCTGCCTCCATGTAAGTGAGGTGTGTTCATGTGAAGATACCTAAAGTTTAAAGATACCTTTATGTATATCATCCGACGACTCACATCGTAAGTGAGGTACGCCGGATGAGATTGGTGAAGTTTTCGCCGTAGGGTACATAACAATACTACACATTGTGTATTTTCTTTTCATATCCCTCTTCTGTGGTCGAGTGCTCCATCAAGGATCCGAACACAGAATCTTCCGGTCCACCACTGGGATATACAGAGCATAGCTAAGTATTCCTATTCCCTCACAATTACCATTCTTGCTTGCACGCTAGCGCCATCTAGTCCATAAAATCACCTTTTTCTGTTCAAATTCTTGGATCTTTTTTGGGATAGGTCCAATTTTGGATTTAGAAGGCAGCCAACGATAGATAAGGAGCGCCCAAGAGGTTTTTCACTTTTTTTGTAGCATTGTTGTCCAGTATCCCTCGAAATCCTCTAGGCAGCACCATGTTCAAGCATCGTGAGGGAAGAACAGCAAGAATAGAACAAGCCCTCAAAATGAATTTTAAAGATGATGAAATTGAAATGACCGACGATAACCTTGAGACCGCCATGAACCGCCTATGTGATTGGCTATTAAAGGAGAACAAATTATGGTGGGAAGTTGCTACCCTCGAAAAATATCAAGCCGAACAAATAATACCAAAGGGTCTGAGAATCATTAAACCTCCCACCTTCCAAGATGGATCTGAGGACTTTCAAAATGAGTGGAACACTGTTCTGGAAAAATGTTCATTATCACTCATGTCCATCATATTAAAGGAAAGGAAGATTAAACTTAAAGAAACCAATGAAAGGATAGAAATACTGCAAACCCTCATACAACCATTCAATCAATTATCAACTTTTGCCGATTTGGAAAAGAACATCACGGAGAAGATTGAAAGGAACACAGAATTCCTAATTAAGAAAAAACAGGGAAAGCTACAAAGAGATTATGACTTCTATAAATTTGGTATCATTAGAAGAAATAAAACCAGAGATCAGATACAATGGAGCAAAGGGGAGCGAAATACGAAAGAAGGATACCATGGGATAAGGACTTTCAGTCCACACAGATCAAGACCTACCGTAACGCACGGTCAACAAAATAATTATATCAAAAGGCCAAATTATTATACTAATAATGGGAGAAATTACAGAAATCAAGATACTCGCAGTCTAAGAAGGGAATGGAGAAGAAATCCCTATGACTGGCGAGAACCATCTGGACCTCACAGACATCATCAAAGGGTTGACATATACAATGATTATCCCCATAGATATGCTGAATTAAGAGATGAGAACAGGAGTCATCCGAATAGACGACATAAGGAGCCCACTCCAAGGAGAAGAGATCAGTTTTCTAGGGATAGAGATCAGGAAATAAGAAGGAAGAACTATGGCCCCCAAAATAACAGGAATTATCGCGATGGACGTTACAAAGAGCCCACTCCAAGGAGAAGGGATCAGCCTCCTAGGGATAGAGATCACGAATCAAAAAGGAAGAATTATGGCCTCCAAAATGAAAATCAAGAAACCACTACTCATGGACACAATAGAGGATCAACTATGAGGAACATAGGAAGGACAACTCGTCATGTGAGTGAGGAGACACAAACCAGGAGGCAACCTTTTTTAGGAGAAAGGTCCTCAAGGAGGGACCGCCTCTAAATCACCTCATTGATAAGTCCATCACCCCAGCAGTAAACCATCTCGAAGCTACAACCGCCCGCCAACAAAACATCGAGGAAAATAAACAAGACAAAAAGAAAAAGAGAAAAATAACGAATTCAATGAGACCGACAAAACGAGGTTGTAGAGGAGGGATCAACAGAAAAAGAAGTAAAAAGAAGAATACCTGTACTCCTATAGAACAGATACCAACCAATCTAGTGTTTAACCTCAGTAAAAGAAAATTAAGTGATCAAGAAATAAAAGTGCTGAACAAGGGCCTCAAATATGCTCCAACATCGTATATGAATGACTTTGATAAATACATTGATATTCAAAAGTTCATTAGAAAAATCACTTTGAAGAAATTCTTCGCACTAAAGGAGTCAGAGGGCAACGCTAGAGGAGAACAATCGGAGGAAACCATGGGTACCATAGAACCAATAGAAGAAGAAACCCCCAACAAGAGGAAAAAGAAGAGATCCAAATTCTATCCAACCCATGTTAAAGGGCCCTTTATCGAAACCTTTACTAAGTTAGTGTTGGAGGAAGTGAAAAATGTAAAGAAACCCAAGATGAAATTTAACCTCAATAAACGGGAGAGGAAAATTATAGAAGATCTTAGCAAAGATGAGGATATCATTATAAAACCTTGTGATAAGGGTGGCGGCATAGCTATATTAAATCGCGAGGACTACATCGGAGAAGTCATGAGACAACTGGCTGATAGTGAAACCTACATCAAATTGAAAGGGGATCCATCCAATGTGATAAGGGAAAAATTCCTTGTGCTCATTGATAAACATCAGCAGAGCCAAGGTATGACCAAAGAAGAGTATGACTTTGTGAATATAGAGGATCCAGTAACTCCTACTATATACATACTTCCCAAAGTCCATAAAAGCTTGATAAACCCTCCTGGAAGGCCTATCATAGCCGGAACTGGAAGCCTCACATCCAACCTCTCCACTTTGGTGGACTCAATCTTACAGCCCATTGTTACCTCTAACCCCTCTTATTTGAAGGATACAGGTGATGTTATTAACAAACTTCAGAACATTAAGTGGGAAGACGGCATGAGTATGGCCTCTGCCGATGTAACATCACTCAATACCTGTATCAGACATGAATAGGGCTTAGAAGCCATTACATGGTTCCTCAATAAGACAGAAATGACAAAGGAGAGAAAGGATTTCACATTGGAGGCTATTGATTTCATACTTAAAAATAATCATTTTTTCTTTAATGGTGAATTTTTCCTTCAAAAGAACGGCACTGCGATGGGGACGAAATTCGCCCCAAGCTACGCTAATTTGTTTATGAGCTACTGGGAAAATGGAGCCATTTACGATGGCGCAGCTTGGGGTGGATCCCTTCTATATTGGTTTCGCTATATCGATGATGTGCTCCTTTTTTGGAACTCCTCTCAAGAAGAATTAGGAGAATTTTTTGAATCATTGAATGAGAACAATGTCAACTTAAAATTCACGTTCACTAGTAGTCGGGAGCAAATTAATTTCCTAGATTTGACCATTTATCAGGAAAATAATGCTCTTAACACTAAAATTTATCATAAACCTACAGATGTAAACACTTATATTCCTATTGACAGCCAACATCATGCCTTATGGCTGAAAGGGGTCCCAAAGAGCCAATTTTTACGAGTGCGGAGGAACTGCAGTCATGATCAGGTTTTTAAACAACAGTCGCTCCAAATGAAGGAGAACATCATCGGGAAAGGATATAACGAGGAAGATTTAAACCAAGTTATCTGTGAAGTAGAGCAAATAGACCGTACATCTTTATTGTCATCCAATCGGACTAAGAAGAAAGGAAATTCCAACAAACTCACGTGGGCTTTCATATCTCAGTATGACTCCCAGCACAGACAAATTGAGAAAGTCATTAGGAAAAACTGGTATCTCCTAACTAGAGACCCCATCCTTACCAACATAATACCAAAAAAAACAAATTTTGTGTATAGGAAATCAAGAAATCTAAAAAACCATCTAGTAAGGTGCGCTTTGCCTATGCCAACTCGAAACCTAATTAGAACCAAAGGCTTCCACAGATGTGGGCTGTGCATTGGTTGTAAAAATATTAAAGATCCCACCAGCAAACATTCCGAAGTAACAGTTAATGATGTCACCTTCAAAATCAGGGACTTTATTACCTGTCATACTGCAAATGTGATCTACTTGATTGAATGTTCCTGTGGCCTTCATTACATTGGTAGAACCACAAGACCGCTCAAGATAAGAATAGGCGAGTACCTACGAAATTAAAAAAAAAGGAGTAGAGACCCATCATCTGTCCAACCATTTCAAAAAGAAACATAATTGTTCCATTCAACATATAAAGAAATTTATTGGAATCAAACACATTAAATCTACTTGGAGAGATAAGAACATCGACAAAAACCTCGCCATCTCCGAGATGAAAACCATTTTCTCACTCAATACCCTTACCCCTGGTGGACTGAACCACGACTTTGAACTTAAATGGTTTCTCTAATTAACATCAGAGAGAGAAATAGACATTTATTAAACATATAATTCCCCTATCCTGCCTTATTGGTCTGTGAAATTTAATGACAGTTAGGGCTTGTTATTAACCAACTTATGGAGTCAGTATATCATTTATAATACTCCCTGTTATTGATTGACAAACTCACTGTGAAGATGTATTTTATTAGGAATTTTATGTATTTTTTTCTTGATGTTTGGTAGTACAGTAATTCTATACCAGTTTGTTTCAGCAGTTGCGAGCATGGAAACTGGGATAATCTAATTAGGAAAGAAAGGAGGGGATTATGGCTATTAATTTTATCCATTGCAAATCACGAATGACTATTCAGAACTACCAAAATGGCTCTTGTTGTGGACTACAAAGACCATAATCCCTTGTGATGCGGCTGGTCGACATTTAAGTGATTAATATCACTGAGAAACTCCGGCGAGATCAACCTGTCACTTTGTCAGCGTAAGCAGTGGAAGGACTGTGGCCGGAGACTACATCACCCACAATTCCGAGGGAGACATAAGGTCTCCGTCCTCTGTTTCCACTGCATATAAAGAACTACAACAGGAGACTACATTTCCCACAATCCCAAGCGGCACGTAACATCCGGTTGCCGCCGCCATTTCCCTTCTTTCAGAAGACTACACTACCCACAATCCCGAGCGGGATGAAAACTTCAGTTTTCTTCGATACCAGCACTTTCTTTTAAAGAACACTGCACATAAAGAACTACAACAGGAGACCACATTTCCCACAATCCCAAGCGGGACGTAACATCCGGTTGCCGCCGCCATTTCCCTTCTTTCAGAAGACTACACTACCCACAATCCCGAGCGGGATGAAAACTTCCGTTTTCTTCGATACCAGCACTTTCTTTTAAAGAATTACTATCAGGACATTGGAGGAAATATGTATATGGACGAATCTTCAGATTAGTTATCTTTGCATATAGCAGGAAGTCTTTTTATATATATGTATGTTTAATTCTGTATTTTTTTCTCGTCACTTCCGGTTCCGGTCACATGACCAGAAGTGACCCATCATTACTACTATAAATAGGGAAACCTATTGTAAAGACCCTCATGCCTTGAAAAAGAGTCCTCGACTCGAAACGCGTTGGCAAAGAGGGAGCATTGCATCAGCGGACCTGTCAACCCAACCTGAGGGAAGGTAAGACCTTGTCTTTTTTATTCTGGAACTTACATAAGTTGGCCACTTCTATGTTCCAAGACGGCACTTACCTCCCCCGGAGTTTGACTCTTACGCTGAATCAAGCCTTTTATGTTGTTTTTTATCTTTGAATAAACCTATATTCTTTTACCCCCTCTGGACGGAGCCTATTTTTAAAGAAACCGCGATGTGAGGAGACATTCAGCTGTCAGAGTGAGTGTTAGGTACGCTGATCATGTACCAACAGTTCTGAAAGAAATTTGTCAGTATTTCTCTGTGAAAATCATTGGCTATGGTCTGAAAAGATACCTTTATATGAGTATAGACACCTGCCTCCATGTAAGTGAGGTGTGTTCATGTGAAGATACCTAAAGTTTAAAGATACCTTTATGTATATCATCCGACGACTCACATCGTAAGTGAGGTACGCCGGATGAGATTGGTGAAGTTTTCGCCGTAGGGTACATAACAATACTACACATTGTGTATTTTCTTTTCATATCCCTCTTCTGTGGTCGAGTGCTCCATCAAGGATCCGAACACAGAATCTTCCGGTCCACCACTGGGATATACAGAGCATAGCTAAGTATTCCTATTCCCTCACAATTACCATTCTTGCTTGCACGCTAGCGCCATCTAGTCCATAAAATCACCTTTTTCTGTTCAAATTCTTGGATCTTTTTTGGGATAGGTCCAATTTTGGATTTAGAAGGCAGCCAACGATAGATAAGGAGCGCCCAAGAGGTTTTTCACTTTTTTTGTAGCATTGTTGTCCAGTATCCCTCGAAATCCTCTAGGCAGCACCATGTTCAAGCATCGTGAGGGAAGAACAGCAAGAATAGAAGAAGCCCTCAAAATGAATTTTAAAGATGATGAAATTGAAATGACCGACGATAACCTTGAGACCGCCATGAACCGCCTATGTGATTGGCTATTAAAGGAGAACAAATTATGGTGGGAAGTTGCTACCCTCGAAAAATATCAAGCCGAACAAATAATACCAAAGGGTCTGAGAATCATTAAACCTCCCACCTTCCAAGATGGATCTGAGGACTTTCAAAATGAGTGGAACACTGTTCTGGAAAAATGTTCATTATCACTCATGTCCATCATATTAAAGGAAAGGAAGATTAAACTTAAAGAAACCAATGAAAGGATAGAAATACTGCAAACCCTCATACAACCATTCAATCAATTATCAACTTTTGCCGATTTGGAAAAGAACATCACGGAGAAGATTGAAAGGAACACAGAATTCCTAATTAAGAAAAAACAGGGAAAGCTACAAAGAGATTATGACTTCTATAAATTTGGTATCATTAGAAGAAATAAAACCAGAGATCAGATACAATGGAGCAAAGGGGAGCGAAATACGAAAGAAGGATACCATGGGATAAGGACTTTCAGTCCACACAGATCAAGACCTACCGTAACGCACGGTCAACAAAATAATTATATCAAAAGGCCAAATTATTATACTAATAATGGGAGAAATTACAGAAATCAAGATACTCGCAGTCTAAGAAGGGAATGGAGAAGAAATCCCTATGACTGGCGAGAACCATCTGGACCTCACAGACATCATCAAAGGGTTGACATATACAATGATTATCCCCATAGATATGCTGAATTAAGAGATGAGAACAGGAGTCATCCGAATAGACGACATAAGGAGCCCACTCCAAGGAGAAGAGATCAGTTTTCTAGGGATAGAGATCAGGAAATAAGAAGGAAGAACTATGGCCCCCAAAATAACAGGAATTATCGCGATGGACGTTACAAAGAGCCCACTCCAAGGAGAAGGGATCAGCCTCCTAGGGATAGAGATCACGAATCAAAAAGGAAGAATTATGGCCTCCAAAATGAAAATCAAGAAACCACTACTCATGGACACAATAGAGGATCAACTATGAGGAACATAGGAAGGACAACTCGTCATGTGAGTGAGGAGACACAAACCAGGAGGCAACCTTTTTTAGGAGAAAGGTCCTCAAGGAGGGACCGCCTCTAAATCACCTCATTGATAAGTCCATCACCCCAGCAGTAAACCATCTCGAAGCTACAACCGCCCGCCAACAAAACATCGAGGAAAATAAACAAGACAAAAAGAAAAAGAGAAAAATAACGAATTCAATGAGACCGACAAAACGAGGTTGTAGAGGAGGGATCAACAGAAAAAGAAGTAAAAAGAAGAATACCTGTACTCCTATAGAACAGATACCAACCAATCTAGTGTTTAACCTCAGTAAAAGAAAATTAAGTGATCAAGAAATAAAAGTGCTGAACAAGGGCCTCAAATATGCTCCAACATCGTATATGAATGACTTTGATAAATACATTGATATTCAAAAGTTCATTAGAAAAATCACTTTGAAGAAATTCTTCGCACTAAAGGAGTCAGAGGGCAACGCTAGAGGAGAACAATCGGAGGAAACCATGGGTACCATAGAACCAATAGAAGAAGAAACCCCCAACAAGAGGAAAAAGAAGAGATCCAAATTCTATCCAACCCATGTTAAAGGGCCCTTTATCGAAACCTTTACTAAGTTAGTGTTGGAGGAAGTGAAAAATGTAAAGAAACCCAAGATGAAATTTAACCTCAATAAACGGGAGAGGAAAATTATAGAAGATCTTAGCAAAGATGAGGATATCATTATAAAACCTTGTGATAAGGGTGGCGGCATAGCTATATTAAATCGCGAGGACTACATCGGAGAAGTCATGAGACAACTGGCTGATAGTGAAACCTACATCAAATTGAAAGGGGATCCATCCAATGTGATAAGGGAAAAATTCCTTGTGCTCATTGATAAACATCAGCAGAGCCAAGGTATGACCAAAGAAGAGTATGACTTTGTGAATATAGAGGATCCAGTAACTCCTACTATATACATACTTCCCAAAGTCCATAAAAGCTTGATAAACCCTCCTGGAAGGCCTATCATAGCCGGAACTGGAAGCCTCACATCCAACCTCTCCACTTTGGTGGACTCAATCTTACAGCCCATTGTTACCTCTAACCCCTCTTATTTGAAGGATACAGGTGATGTTATTAACAAACTTCAGAACATTAAGTGGGAAGACGGCATGAGTATGGCCTCTGCCGATGTAACATCACTCAATACCTGTATCAGACATGAATAGGGCTTAGAAGCCATTACATGGTTCCTCAATAAGACAGAAATGACAAAGGAGAGAAAGGATTTCACATTGGAGGCTATTGATTTCATACTTAAAAATAATCATTTTTTCTTTAATGGTGAATTTTTCCTTCAAAAGAACGGCACTGCGATGGGGACGAAATTCGCCCCAAGCTACGCTAATTTGTTTATGAGCTACTGGGAAAATGGAGCCATTTACGATGGCGCAGCTTGGGGTGGATCCCTTCTATATTGGTTTCGCTATATCGATGATGTGCTCCTTTTTTGGAACTCCTCTCAAGAAGAATTAGGAGAATTTTTTGAATCATTGAATGAGAACAATGTCAACTTAAAATTCACGTTCACTAGTAGTCGGGAGCAAATTAATTTCCTAGATTTGACCATTTATCAGGAAAATAATGCTCTTAACACTAAAATTTATCATAAACCTACAGATGTAAACACTTATATTCCTATTGACAGCCAACATCATGCCTTATGGCTGAAAGGGGTCCCAAAGAGCCAATTTTTACGAGTGCGGAGGAACTGCAGTCATGATCAGGTTTTTAAACAACAGTCGCTCCAAATGAAGGAGAACATCATCGGGAAAGGATATAACGAGGAAGATTTAAACCAAGTTATCTGTGAAGTAGAGCAAATAGACCGTACATCTTTATTGTCATCCAATCGGACTAAGAAGAAAGGAAATTCCAACAAACTCACGTGGGCTTTCATATCTCAGTATGACTCCCAGCACAGACAAATTGAGAAAGTCATTAGGAAAAACTGGTATCTCCTAACTAGAGACCCCATCCTTACCAACATAATACCAAAAAAAACAAATTTTGTGTATAGGAAATCAAGAAATCTAAAAAACCATCTAGTAAGGTGCGCTTTGCCTATGCCAACTCGAAACCTAATTAGAACCAAAGGCTTCCACAGATGTGGGCTGTGCATTGGTTGTAAAAATATTAAAGATCCCACCAGCAAACATTCCGAAGTAACAGTTAATGATGTCACCTTCAAAATCAGGGACTTTATTACCTGTCATACTGCAAATGTGATCTACTTGATTGAATGTTCCTGTGGCCTTCATTACATTGGTAGAACCACAAGACCGCTCAAGATAAGAATAGGCGAGTACCTACGAAATTAAAAAAAAAGGAGTAGAGACCCATCATCTGTCCAACCATTTCAAAAAGAAACATAATTGTTCCATTCAACATATAAAGAAATTTATTGGAATCAAACACATTAAATCTACTTGGAGAGATAAGAACATCGACAAAAACCTCGCCATCTCCGAGATGAAAACCATTTTCTCACTCAATACCCTTACCCCTGGTGGACTGAACCACGACTTTGAACTTAAATGGTTTCTCTAATTAACATCAGAGAGAGAAATAGACATTTATTAAACATATAATTCCCCTATCCTGCCTTATTGGTCTGTGAAATTTAATGACAGTTAGGGCTTGTTATTAACCAACTTATGGAGTCAGTATATCATTTATAATACTCCCTGTTATTGATTGACAAACTCACTGTGAAGATGTATTTTATTAGGAATTTTATGTATTTTTTTCTTGATGTTTGGTAGTACAGTAATTCTATACCAGTTTGTTTCAGCAGTTGCGAGCATGGAAACTGGGATAATCTAATTAGGAAAGAAAGGAGGGGATTATGGCTATTAATTTTATCCATTGCAAATCACGAATGACTATTCAGAACTACCAAAATGGCTCTTGTTGTGGACTACAAAGACCATAATCCCTTGTGATGCGGCTGGTCGACATTTAAGTGATTAATATCACTGAGAAACTCCGGCGAGATCAACCTGTCACTTTGTCAGCGTAAGCAGTGGAAGGACTGTGGCCGGAGACTACATCACCCACAATTCCGAGGGAGACATAAGGTCTCCGTCCTCTGTTTCCACTGCATATAAAGAACTACAACAGGAGACTACATTTCCCACAATCCCAAGCGGCACGTAACATCCGGTTGCCGCCGCCATTTCCCTTCTTTCAGAAGACTACACTACCCACAATCCCGAGCGGGATGAAAACTTCAGTTTTCTTCGATACCAGCACTTTCTTTTAAAGAACACTGCACATAAAGAACTACAACAGGAGACCACATTTCCCACAATCCCAAGCGGGACGTAACATCCGGTTGCCGCCGCCATTTCCCTTCTTTCAGAAGACTACACTACCCACAATCCCGAGCGGGATGAAAACTTCCGTTTTCTTCGATACCAGCACTTTCTTTTAAAGAATTACTATCAGGACATTGGAGGAAATATGTATATGGACGAATCTTCAGATTAGTTATCTTTGCATATAGCAGGAAGTCTTTTTATATATATGTATGTTTAATTCTGTATTTTTTTCTCGTCACTTCCGGTTCCGGTCACATGACCAGAAGTGACCCATCATTACTACTATAAATAGGGAAACCTATTGTAAAGACCCTCATGCCTTGAAAAAGAGTCCTCGACTCGAAACGCGTTGGCAAAGAGGGAGCATTGCATCAGCGGACCTGTCAACCCAACCTGAGGGAAGGTAAGACCTTGTCTTTTTTATTCTGGAACTTACATAAGTTGGCCACTTCTATGTTCCAAGACGGCACTTACCTCCCCCGGAGTTTGACTCTTACGCTGAATCAAGCCTTTTATGTTGTTTTTTATCTTTGAATAAACCTATATTCTTTTACCCCCTCTGGACGGAGCCTATTTTTAAAGAAACCGCGATGTGAGGAGACATTCAGCTGTCAGAGTGAGTGTTAGGTACGCTGATCATGTACCAACAGTTCTGAAAGAAATTTGTCAGTATTTCTCTGTGAAAATCATTGGCTATGGTCTGAAAAGATACCTTTATATGAGTATAGACACCTGCCTCCATGTAAGTGAGGTGTGTTCATGTGAAGATACCTAAAGTTTAAAGATACCTTTATGTATATCATCCGACGACTCACATCGTAAGTGAGGTACGCCGGATGAGATTGGTGAAGTTTTCGCCGTAGGGTACATAACAATACTACACATTGTGTATTTTCTTTTCATATCCCTCTTCTGTGGTCGAGTGCTCCATCAAGGATCCGAACACAGAATCTTCCGGTCCACCACTGGGATATACAGAGCATAGCTAAGTATTCCTATTCCCTCACAATTACCATTCTTGCTTGCACGCTAGCGCCATCTAGTCCATAAAATCACCTTTTTCTGTTCAAATTCTTGGATCTTTTTTGGGATAGGTCCAATTTTGGATTTAGAAGGCAGCCAACGATAGATAAGGAGCGCCCAAGAGGTTTTTCACTTTTTTTGTAGCATTGTTGTCCAGTATCCCTCGAAATCCTCTAGGCAGCACCATGTTCAAGCATCGTGAGGGAAGAACAGCAAGAATAGAAGAAGCCCTCAAAATGAATTTTAAAGATGATGAAATTGAAATGACCGACGATAACCTTGAGACCGCCATGAACCGCCTATGTGATTGGCTATTAAAGGAGAACAAATTATGGTGGGAAGTTGCTACCCTCGAAAAATATCAAGCCGAACAAATAATACCAAAGGGTCTGAGAATCATTAAACCTCCCACCTTCCAAGATGGATCTGAGGACTTTCAAAATGAGTGGAACACTGTTCTGGAAAAATGTTCATTATCACTCATGTCCATCATATTAAAGGAAAGGAAGATTAAACTTAAAGAAACCAATGAAAGGATAGAAATACTGCAAACCCTCATACAACCATTCAATCAATTATCAACTTTTGCCGATTTGGAAAAGAACATCACGGAGAAGATTGAAAGGAACACAGAATTC
Organism: Pseudophryne corroboree; assembly: GCF_028390025.1. Taxonomy (NCBI): domain Eukaryota; kingdom Metazoa; phylum Chordata; class Amphibia; order Anura; family Myobatrachidae; genus Pseudophryne; species Pseudophryne corroboree. The sequence goes on from NC_086452.1 coordinate 361,559,914, forward strand.
CTAATTAAGAAAAAACAGGGAAAGCTACAAAGAGATTATGACTTCTATAAATTTGGTATCATTAGAAGAAATAAAACCAGAGATCAGATACAATGGAGCAAAGGGGAGCGAAATACGAAAGAAGGATACCATGGGATAAGGACTTTCAGTCCACACAGATCAAGACCTACCGTAACGCACGGTCAACAAAATAATTATATCAAAAGGCCAAATTATTATACTAATAATGGGAGAAATTACAGAAATCAAGATACTCGCAGTCTAAGAAGGGAATGGAGAAGAAATCCCTATGACTGGCGAGAACCATCTGGACCTCACAGACATCATCAAAGGGTTGACATATACAATGATTATCCCCATAGATATGCTGAATTAAGAGATGAGAACAGGAGTCATCCGAATAGACGACATAAGGAGCCCACTCCAAGGAGAAGAGATCAGTTTTCTAGGGATAGAGATCAGGAAATAAGAAGGAAGAACTATGGCCCCCAAAATAACAGGAATTATCGCGATGGACGTTACAAAGAGCCCACTCCAAGGAGAAGGGATCAGCCTCCTAGGGATAGAGATCACGAATCAAAAAGGAAGAATTATGGCCTCCAAAATGAAAATCAAGAAACCACTACTCATGGACACAATAGAGGATCAACTATGAGGAACATAGGAAGGACAACTCGTCATGTGAGTGAGGAGACACAAACCAGGAGGCAACCTTTTTTAGGAGAAAGGTCCTCAAGGAGGGACCGCCTCTAAATCACCTCATTGATAAGTCCATCACCCCAGCAGTAAACCATCTCGAAGCTACAACCGCCCGCCAACAAAACATCGAGGAAAATAAACAAGACAAAAAGAAAAAGAGAAAAATAACGAATTCAATGAGACCGACAAAACGAGGTTGTAGAGGAGGGATCAACAGAAAAAGAAGTAAAAAGAAGAATACCTGTACTCCTATAGAACAGATACCAACCAATCTAGTGTTTAACCTCAGTAAAAGAAAATTAAGTGATCAAGAAATAAAAGTGCTGAACAAGGGCCTCAAATATGCTCCAACATCGTATATGAATGACTTTGATAAATACATTGATATTCAAAAGTTCATTAGAAAAATCACTTTGAAGAAATTCTTCGCACTAAAGGAGTCAGAGGGCAACGCTAGAGGAGAACAATCGGAGGAAACCATGGGTACCATAGAACCAATAGAAGAAGAAACCCCCAACAAGAGGAAAAAGAAGAGATCCAAATTCTATCCAACCCATGTTAAAGGGCCCTTTATCGAAACCTTTACTAAGTTAGTGTTGGAGGAAGTGAAAAATGTAAAGAAACCCAAGATGAAATTTAACCTCAATAAACGGGAGAGGAAAATTATAGAAGATCTTAGCAAAGATGAGGATATCATTATAAAACCTTGTGATAAGGGTGGCGGCATAGCTATATTAAATCGCGAGGACTACATCGGAGAAGTCATGAGACAACTGGCTGATAGTGAAACCTACATCAAATTGAAAGGGGATCCATCCAATGTGATAAGGGAAAAATTCCTTGTGCTCATTGATAAACATCAGCAGAGCCAAGGTATGACCAAAGAAGAGTATGACTTTGTGAATATAGAGGATCCAGTAACTCCTACTATATACATACTTCCCAAAGTCCATAAAAGCTTGATAAACCCTCCTGGAAGGCCTATCATAGCCGGAACTGGAAGCCTCACATCCAACCTCTCCACTTTGGTGGACTCAATCTTACAGCCCATTGTTACCTCTAACCCCTCTTATTTGAAGGATACAGGTGATGTTATTAACAAACTTCAGAACATTAAGTGGGAAGACGGCATGAGTATGGCCTCTGCCGATGTAACATCACTCAATACCTGTATCAGACATGAATAGGGCTTAGAAGCCATTACATGGTTCCTCAATAAGACAGAAATGACAAAGGAGAGAAAGGATTTCACATTGGAGGCTATTGATTTCATACTTAAAAATAATCATTTTTTCTTTAATGGTGAATTTTTCCTTCAAAAGAACGGCACTGCGATGGGGACGAAATTCGCCCCAAGCTACGCTAATTTGTTTATGAGCTACTGGGAAAATGGAGCCATTTACGATGGCGCAGCTTGGGGTGGATCCCTTCTATATTGGTTTCGCTATATCGATGATGTGCTCCTTTTTTGGAACTCCTCTCAAGAAGAATTAGGAGAATTTTTTGAATCATTGAATGAGAACAATGTCAACTTAAAATTCACGTTCACTAGTAGTCGGGAGCAAATTAATTTCCTAGATTTGACCATTTATCAGGAAAATAATGCTCTTAACACTAAAATTTATCATAAACCTACAGATGTAAACACTTATATTCCTATTGACAGCCAACATCATGCCTTATGGCTGAAAGGGGTCCCAAAGAGCCAATTTTTACGAGTGCGGAGGAACTGCAGTCATGATCAGGTTTTTAAACAACAGTCGCTCCAAATGAAGGAGAACATCATCGGGAAAGGATATAACGAGGAAGATTTAAACCAAGTTATCTGTGAAGTAGAGCAAATAGACCGTACATCTTTATTGTCATCCAATCGGACTAAGAAGAAAGGAAATTCCAACAAACTCACGTGGGCTTTCATATCTCAGTATGACTCCCAGCACAGACAAATTGAGAAAGTCATTAGGAAAAACTGGTATCTCCTAACTAGAGACCCCATCCTTACCAACATAATACCAAAAAAAACAAATTTTGTGTATAGGAAATCAAGAAATCTAAAAAACCATCTAGTAAGGTGCGCTTTGCCTATGCCAACTCGAAACCTAATTAGAACCAAAGGCTTCCACAGATGTGGGCTGTGCATTGGTTGTAAAAATATTAAAGATCCCACCAGCAAACATTCCGAAGTAACAGTTAATGATGTCACCTTCAAAATCAGGGACTTTATTACCTGTCATACTGCAAATGTGATCTACTTGATTGAATGTTCCTGTGGCCTTCATTACATTGGTAGAACCACAAGACCGCTCAAGATAAGAATAGGCGAGTACCTACGAAATTAAAAAAAAGGAGTAGAGACCCATCATCTGTCCAACCATTTCAAAAAGAAACATAATTGTTCCATTCAACATATAAAGAAATTTATTGGAATCAAACACATTAAATCTACTTGGAGAGATAAGAACATCGACAAAAACCTCGCCATCTCCGAGATGAAAACCATTTTCTCACTCAATACCCTTACCCCTGGTGGACTGAACCACGACTTTGAACTTAAATGGTTTCTCTAATTAACATCAGAGAGAGAAATAGACATTTATTAAACATATAATTCCCCTATCCTGCCTTATTGGTCTGTGAAATTTAATGACAGTTAGGGCTTGTTATTAACCAACTTATGGAGTCAGTATATCATTTATAATACTCCCTGTTATTGATTGACAAACTCACTGTGAAGATGTATTTTATTAGGAATTTTATGTATTTTTTTCTTGATGTTTGGTAGTACAGTAATTCTATACCAGTTTGTTTCAGCAGTTGCGAGCATGGAAACTGGGATAATCTAATTAGGAAAGAAAGGAGGGGATTATGGCTATTAATTTTATCCATTGCAAATCACGAATGACTATTCAGAACTACCAAAATGGCTCTTGTTGTGGACTACAAAGACCATAATCCCTTGTGATGCGGCTGGTCGACATTTAAGTGATTAATATCACTGAGAAACTCCGGCGAGATCAACCTGTCACTTTGTCAGCGTAAGCAGTGGAAGGACTGTGGCCGGAGACTACATCACCCACAATTCCGAGGGAGACATAAGGTCTCCGTCCTCTGTTTCCACTGCATATAAAGAACTACAACAGGAGACTACATTTCCCACAATCCCAAGCGGCACGTAACATCCGGTTGCCGCCGCCATTTCCCTTCTTTCAGAAGACTACACTACCCACAATCCCGAGCGGGATGAAAACTTCAGTTTTCTTCGATACCAGCACTTTCTTTTAAAGAACACTGCACATAAAGAACTACAACAGGAGACCACATTTCCCACAATCCCAAGCGGGACGTAACATCCGGTTGCCGCCGCCATTTCCCTTCTTTCAGAAGACTACACTACCCACAATCCCGAGCGGGATGAAAACTTCCGTTTTCTTCGATACCAGCACTTTCTTTTAAAGAATTACTATCAGGACATTGGAGGAAATATGTATATGGACGAATCTTCAGATTAGTTATCTTTGCATATAGCAGGAAGTCTTTTTATATATATGTATGTTTAATTCTGTATTTTTTTCTCGTCACTTCCGGTTCCGGTCACATGACCAGAAGTGACCCATCATTACTACTATAAATAGGGAAACCTATTGTAAAGACCCTCATGCCTTGAAAAAGAGTCCTCGACTCGAAACGCGTTGGCAAAGAGGGAGCATTGCATCAGCGGACCTGTCAACCCAACCTGAGGGAAGGTAAGACCTTGTCTTTTTTATTCTGGAACTTACATAAGTTGGCCACTTCTATGTTCCAAGACGGCACTTACCTCCCCCGGAGTTTGACTCTTACGCTGAATCAAGCCTTTTATGTTGTTTTTTATCTTTGAATAAACCTATATTCTTTTACCCCCTCTGGACGGAGCCTATTTTTAAAGAAACCGCGATGTGAGGAGACATTCAGCTGTCAGAGTGAGTGTTAGGTACGCTGATCATGTACCAACAGTTCTGAAAGAAATTTGTCAGTATTTCTCTGTGAAAATCATTGGCTATGGTCTGAAAAGATACCTTTATATGAGTATAGACACCTGCCTCCATGTAAGTGAGGTGTGTTCATGTGAAGATACCTAAAGTTTAAAGATACCTTTATGTATATCATCCGACGACTCACATCGTAAGTGAGGTACGCCGGATGAGATTGGTGAAGTTTTCGCCGTAGGGTACATAACAATACTACACATTGTGTATTTTCTTTTCATATCCCTCTTCTGTGGTCGAGTGCTCCATCAAGGATCCGAACACAGAATCTTCCGGTCCACCACTGGGATATACAGAGCATAGCTAAGTATTCCTATTCCCTCACAATTACCATTCTTGCTTGCACGCTAGCGCCATCTAGTCCATAAAATCACCTTTTTCTGTTCAAATTCTTGGATCTTTTTTGGGATAGGTCCAATTTTGGATTTAGAAGGCAGCCAACGATAGATAAGGAGCGCCCAAGAGGTTTTTCACTTTTTTTGTAGCATTGTTGTCCAGTATCCCTCGAAATCCTCTAGGCAGCACCATGTTCAAGCATCGTGAGGGAAGAACAGCAAGAATAGAAGAAGCCCTCAAAATGAATTTTAAAGATGATGAAATTGAAATGACCGACGATAACCTTGAGACCGCCATGAACCGCCTATGTGATTGGCTATTAAAGGAGAACAAATTATGGTGGGAAGTTGCTACCCTCGAAAAATATCAAGCCGAACAAATAATACCAAAGGGTCTGAGAATCATTAAACCTCCCACCTTCCAAGATGGATCTGAGGACTTTCAAAATGAGTGGAACACTGTTCTGGAAAAATGTTCATTATCACTCATGTCCATCATATTAAAGGAAAGGAAGATTAAACTTAAAGAAACCAATGAAAGGATAGAAATACTGCAAACCCTCATACAACCATTCAATCAATTATCAACTTTTGCCGATTTGGAAAAGAACATCACGGAGAAGATTGAAAGGAACACAGAATTCCTAATTAAGAAAAAACAGGGAAAGCTACAAAGAGATTATGACTTCTATAAATTTGGTATCATTAGAAGAAATAAAACCAGAGATCAGATACAATGGAGCAAAGGGGAGCGAAATACGAAAGAAGGATACCATGGGATAAGGACTTTCAGTCCACACAGATCAAGACCTACCGTAACGCACGGTCAACAAAATAATTATATCAAAAGGCCAAATTATTATACTAATAATGGGAGAAATTACAGAAATCAAGATACTCGCAGTCTAAGAAGGGAATGGAGAAGAAATCCCTATGACTGGCGAGAACCATCTGGACCTCACAGACATCATCAAAGGGTTGACATATACAATGATTATCCCCATAGATATGCTGAATTAAGAGATGAGAACAGGAGTCATCCGAATAGACGACATAAGGAGCCCACTCCAAGGAGAAGAGATCAGTTTTCTAGGGATAGAGATCAGGAAATAAGAAGGAAGAACTATGGCCCCCAAAATAACAGGAATTATCGCGATGGACGTTACAAAGAGCCCACTCCAAGGAGAAGGGATCAGCCTCCTAGGGATAGAGATCACGAATCAAAAAGGAAGAATTATGGCCTCCAAAATGAAAATCAAGAAACCACTACTCATGGACACAATAGAGGATCAACTATGAGGAACATAGGAAGGACAACTCGTCATGTGAGTGAGGAGACACAAACCAGGAGGCAACCTTTTTTAGGAGAAAGGTCCTCAAGGAGGGACCGCCTCTAAATCACCTCATTGATAAGTCCATCACCCCAGCAGTAAACCATCTCGAAGCTACAACCGCCCGCCAACAAAACATCGAGGAAAATAAACAAGACAAAAAGAAAAAGAGAAAAATAACGAATTCAATGAGACCGACAAAACGAGGTTGTAGAGGAGGGATCAACAGAAAAAGAAGTAAAAAGAAGAATACCTGTACTCCTATAGAACAGATACCAACCAATCTAGTGTTTAACCTCAGTAAAAGAAAATTAAGTGATCAAGAAATAAAAGTGCTGAACAAGGGCCTCAAATATGCTCCAACATCGTATATGAATGACTTTGATAAATACATTGATATTCAAAAGTTCATTAGAAAAATCACTTTGAAGAAATTCTTCGCACTAAAGGAGTCAGAGGGCAACGCTAGAGGAGAACAATCGGAGGAAACCATGGGTACCATAGAACCAATAGAAGAAGAAACCCCCAACAAGAGGAAAAAGAAGAGATCCAAATTCTATCCAACCCATGTTAAAGGGCCCTTTATCGAAACCTTTACTAAGTTAGTGTTGGAGGAAGTGAAAAATGTAAAGAAACCCAAGATGAAATTTAACCTCAATAAACGGGAGAGGAAAATTATAGAAGATCTTAGCAAAGATGAGGATATCATTATAAAACCTTGTGATAAGGGTGGCGGCATAGCTATATTAAATCGCGAGGACTACATCGGAGAAGTCATGAGACAACTGGCTGATAGTGAAACCTACATCAAATTGAAAGGGGATCCATCCAATGTGATAAGGGAAAAATTCCTTGTGCTCATTGATAAACATCAGCAGAGCCAAGGTATGACCAAAGAAGAGTATGACTTTGTGAATATAGAGGATCCAGTAACTCCTACTATATACATACTTCCCAAAGTCCATAAAAGCTTGATAAACCCTCCTGGAAGGCCTATCATAGCCGGAACTGGAAGCCTCACATCCAACCTCTCCACTTTGGTGGACTCAATCTTACAGCCCATTGTTACCTCTAACCCCTCTTATTTGAAGGATACAGGTGATGTTATTAACAAACTTCAGAACATTAAGTGGGAAGACGGCATGAGTATGGCCTCTGCCGATGTAACATCACTCAATACCTGTATCAGACATGAATAGGGCTTAGAAGCCATTACATGGTTCCTCAATAAGACAGAAATGACAAAGGAGAGAAAGGATTTCACATTGGAGGCTATTGATTTCATACTTAAAAATAATCATTTTTTCTTTAATGGTGAATTTTTCCTTCAAAAGAACGGCACTGCGATGGGGACGAAATTCGCCCCAAGCTACGCTAATTTGTTTATGAGCTACTGGGAAAATGGAGCCATTTACGATGGCGCAGCTTGGGGTGGATCCCTTCTATATTGGTTTCGCTATATCGATGATGTGCTCCTTTTTTGGAACTCCTCTCAAGAAGAATTAGGAGAATTTTTTGAATCATTGAATGAGAACAATGTCAACTTAAAATTCACGTTCACTAGTAGTCGGGAGCAAATTAATTTCCTAGATTTGACCATTTATCAGGAAAATAATGCTCTTAACACTAAAATTTATCATAAACCTACAGATGTAAACACTTATATTCCTATTGACAGCCAACATCATGCCTTATGGCTGAAAGGGGTCCCAAAGAGCCAATTTTTACGAGTGCGGAGGAACTGCAGTCATGATCAGGTTTTTAAACAACAGTCGCTCCAAATGAAGGAGAACATCATCGGGAAAGGATATAACGAGGAAGATTTAAACCAAGTTATCTGTGAAGTAGAGCAAATAGACCGTACATCTTTATTGTCATCCAATCGGACTAAGAAGAAAGGAAATTCCAACAAACTCACGTGGGCTTTCATATCTCAGTATGACTCCCAGCACAGACAAATTGAGAAAGTCATTAGGAAAAACTGGTATCTCCTAACTAGAGACCCCATCCTTACCAACATAATACCAAAAAAAACAAATTTTGTGTATAGGAAATCAAGAAATCTAAAAAACCATCTAGTAAGGTGCGCTTTGCCTATGCCAACTCGAAACCTAATTAGAACCAAAGGCTTCCACAGATGTGGGCTGTGCATTGGTTGTAAAAATATTAAAGATCCCACCAGCAAACATTCCGAAGTAACAGTTAATGATGTCACCTTCAAAATCAGGGACTTTATTACCTGTCATACTGCAAATGTGATCTACTTGATTGAATGTTCCTGTGGCCTTCATTACATTGGTAGAACCACAAGACCGCTCAAGATAAGAATAGGCGAGTACCTACGAAATTAAAAAAAAGGAGTAGAGACCCATCATCTGTCCAACCATTTCAAAAAGAAACATAATTGTTCCATTCAACATATAAAGAAATTTATTGGAATCAAACACATTAAATCTACTTGGAGAGATAAGAACATCGACAAAAACCTCGCCATCTCCGAGATGAAAACCATTTTCTCACTCAATACCCTTACCCCTGGTGGACTGAACCACGACTTTGAACTTAAATGGTTTCTCTAATTAACATCAGAGAGAGAAATAGACATTTATTAAACATATAATTCCCCTATCCTGCCTTATTGGTCTGTGAAATTTAATGACAGTTAGGGCTTGTTATTAACCAACTTATGGAGTCAGTATATCATTTATAATACTCCCTGTTATTGATTGACAAACTCACTGTGAAGATGTATTTTATTAGGAATTTTATGTATTTTTTTCTTGATGTTTGGTAGTACAGTAATTCTATACCAGTTTGTTTCAGCAGTTGCGAGCATGGAAACTGGGATAATCTAATTAGGAAAGAAAGGAGGGGATTATGGCTATTAATTTTATCCATTGCAAATCACGAATGACTATTCAGAACTACCAAAATGGCTCTTGTTGTGGACTACAAAGACCATAATCCCTTGTGATGCGGCTGGTCGACATTTAAGTGATTAATATCACTGAGAAACTCCGGCGAGATCAACCTGTCACTTTGTCAGCGTAAGCAGTGGAAGGACTGTGGCCGGAGACTACATCACCCACAATTCCGAGGGAGACATAAGGTCTCCGTCCTCTGTTTCCACTGCATATAAAGAACTACAACAGGAGACTACATTTCCCACAATCCCAAGCGGCACGTAACATCCGGTTGCCGCCGCCATTTCCCTTCTTTCAGAAGACTACACTACCCACAATCCCGAGCGGGATGAAAACTTCAGTTTTCTTCGATACCAGCACTTTCTTTTAAAGAACACTGCACATAAAGAACTACAACAGGAGACCACATTTCCCACAATCCCAAGCGGGACGTAACATCCGGTTGCCGCCGCCATTTCCCTTCTTTCAGAAGACTACACTACCCACAATCCCGAGCGGGATGAAAACTTCCGTTTTCTTCGATACCAGCACTTTCTTTTAAAGAATTACTATCAGGACATTGGAGGAAATATGTATATGGACGAATCTTCAGATTAGTTATCTTTGCATATAGCAGGAAGTCTTTTTATATATATGTATGTTTAATTCTGTATTTTTTTCTCGTCACTTCCGGTTCCGGTCACATGACCAGAAGTGACCCATCATTACTACTATAAATAGGGAAACCTATTGTAAAGACCCTCATGCCTTGAAAAAGAGTCCTCGACTCGAAACGCGTTGGCAAAGAGGGAGCATTGCATCAGCGGACCTGTCAACCCAACCTGAGGGAAGGTAAGACCTTGTCTTTTTTATTCTGGAACTTACATAAGTTGGCCACTTCTATGTTCCAAGACGGCACTTACCTCCCCCGGAGTTTGACTCTTACGCTGAATCAAGCCTTTTATGTTGTTTTTTATCTTTGAATAAACCTATATTCTTTTACCCCCTCTGGACGGAGCCTATTTTTAAAGAAACCGCGATGTGAGGAGACATTCAGCTGTCAGAGTGAGTGTTAGGTACGCTGATCATGTACCAACAGTTCTGAAAGAAATTTGTCAGTATTTCTCTGTGAAAATCATTGGCTATGGTCTGAAAAGATACCTTTATATGAGTATAGACACCTGCCTCCATGTAAGTGAGGTGTGTTCATGTGAAGATACCTAAAGTTTAAAGATACCTTTATGTATATCATCCGACGACTCACATCGTAAGTGAGGTACGCCGGATGAGATTGGTGAAGTTTTCGCCGTAGGGTACATAACAATACTACACATTGTGTATTTTCTTTTCATATCCCTCTTCTGTGGTCGAGTGCTCCATCAAGGATCCGAACACAGAATCTTCCGGTCCACCACTGGGATATACAGAGCATAGCTAAGTATTCCTATTCCCTCACAATTACCATTCTTGCTTGCACGCTAGCGCCATCTAGTCCATAAAATCACCTTTTTCTGTTCAAATTCTTGGATCTTTTTTGGGATAGGTCCAATTTTGGATTTAGAAGGCAGCCAACGATAGATAAGGAGCGCCCAAGAGGTTTTTCACTTTTTTTGTAGCATTGTTGTCCAGTATCCCTCGAAATCCTCTAGGCAGCACCATGTTCAAGCATCGTGAGGGAAGAACAGCAAGAATAGAAGAAGCCCTCAAAATGAATTTTAAAGATGATGAAATTGAAATGACCGACGATAACCTTGAGACCGCCATGAACCGCCTATGTGATTGGCTATTAAAGGAGAACAAATTATGGTGGGAAGTTGCTACCCTCGAAAAATATCAAGCCGAACAAATAATACCAAAGGGTCTGAGAATCATTAAACCTCCCACCTTCCAAGATGGATCTGAGGACTTTCAAAATGAGTGGAACACTGTTCTGGAAAAATGTTCATTATCACTCATGTCCATCATATTAAAGGAAAGGAAGATTAAACTTAAAGAAACCAATGAAAGGATAGAAATACTGCAAACCCTCATACAACCATTCAATCAATTATCAACTTTTGCCGATTTGGAAAAGAACATCACGGAGAAGATTGAAAGGAACACAGAATTCCTAATTAAGAAAAAACAGGGAAAGCTACAAAGAGATTATGACTTCTATAAATTTGGTATCATTAGAAGAAATAAAACCAGAGATCAGATACAATGGAGCAAAGGGGAGCGAAATACGAAAGAAGGATACCATGGGATAAGGACTTTCAGTCCACACAGATCAAGACCTACCGTAACGCACGGTCAACAAAATAATTATATCAAAAGGCCAAATTATTATACTAATAATGGGAGAAATTACAGAAATCAAGATACTCGCAGTCTAAGA